>NW_024086634.1:0-41495 GCF_009730915.1 Dioscorea cayenensis subsp. rotundata
GCGACGATCCTGGGAAACGAGCACACATCATCACCAAGAGGGAGAGGAGCATAGGAGAAGGAGTTGATTGAAGATCTAGACCACCATTGCATCATCATTCGCTTCATCGCATTCAAGGAGATCAAGATCAGAGAGGAGTTTTCTTGCTTCTTTATTGTCTTTCTTTTCCTTGTATGTTGTAAGGTATCCCTTTGTCATGGAGGGGATTAACTTATTGTTGTGTTTGGATTGGATGAACCCTAGGGCTAATCTTGTGTATGAACTTGAACGTTGTTGTTCTTCATTGATTTTTGATGAGTTGCTTGAGATTCAACCACATAAGCTTTTATGTCTAGGAATTACATGTAAGTGAGAGATCCGTGACCCTACCTATGAGCTGGCGCGAGGATGTGACCCACTCACGGTACCAGATCTAGAGAGATTGAAAGTGGACACTTGCTTCCACACGAGATCGGGTGTTGGTAGCCCTCCAGTTAGGTTTAAGCCAAGGATAGTAGGTTTACTCCCTATTAGAGAACCCAAGAACTTAATGCGATCATAGGTGTGTTAATCCTAAGAGATTCCATTGACATTCGTATGGGATCAGTTGTCATCAGATTAAATAATCTACTCACGAGGCCCGGTCCAATTATCATCAATGCATCTTTAACTCATCCCTAGTTCGTGACTTAATGACAACCCTAGGTGGATTCCTTGTCCAAACACTACCTTCTCATGCTTCTTGGATACTCCCTTGTTTATTTACATCTCGTGGTAAAGGTTATCTATCAGAGATTAGTTATTATTTTATTTTATTTATTTCATTTGTTCTTCTTTCATGTACTGAAGAATTGTAAAGCTGTATAATAGACGAAGCAAGTGAGTAATAATACTCAATTCCCCTGATGCTCACGCACCGTGTCACTCATGTAGTATTATTGGCTAATTCCCGCATACCTTCATGGCTATTACGATCAATCAAGTTTTCGCCGTCGACATTCAAGGAACATTAGAAAGCTTGTAACTAATAAGCCTCATAGCAATTTTCTTTCTTTTTATTTGTACATATTACTCTTCTTGTATATACTTTCTTCCTATTTTGTTTAATCTCTTTGTTCTTTTATACTCTTTGTGTAAAGGTACAATTTTTCTTGGCAAATGCAAGGCTCAAGAATTTGAATGATTCTAACTCAATTTCAGAAACACTGTAATGTTAGATGCCCATGCCGATTATATTGAAACCAAAGACCACAAGGAAACCCTTTACAAATTAATTCATAACCGGGGTGGAAATACCACCCATTGAATCAAGGAAAATCAAGAGGTGTCGCACCTCATTCCAAATGCCACAACCACCGCTAATAAAAGATTTACCATGTGAGATGTTGGCAAAGTTCCCATGATAACATCAATCTAGATCAAGACGCCAACACCAGTTCCATGCCCTCACCACCGAACTCTCATGCACTTGACGCCAAAAACGTGTGCCCGGATTTGAGGCCATCGACATGCCACACTTTTGTTGGTGCAAGCTTCTCTTCATCAGCCAAATTAGAGTAATCGGGTTGAACAATTATTCCAAGAGCGTGCAGCAATTGAACTTTCCAACCACAAGCAACAATGAAATTGAAGAGAAATATGATGGAAGGAGGTGGTTGAGAACTCCATGCATTGGAGAGGTGAAAAAGGTAGAAGAAGTGGCACAAACTATCACTTGAGCTAGCCCTCCCTGGTCTATGGTAGCTTAGACCTCCAACCACCAAGCACAAAAAGAGAATTATTTTGGGACAATTGAAGATATGGGTAGGAGGTTGGAAGCCATCCAATGACCTAATTATGTTAATAACAAAGCTGGACATCGCCCCACAAACTTTTTTCCATGGAGGCCCAAAAGATTTTGTGGATTGACATTGAAATCCTCTCTATTGGAATAAAATCAGTTCCAGAATCGATTTCTGTCTTGGTGAACCTTCAAGCCCTAATCTTGACAAATTGCATTTAGCTTGAGTGTTTGCCTTCACTAGCTTAGCTCCAGAAACTAAGACTGTTGACACTCAAAGGGCTAAAATCCCTGAAAGAATTACCCCATGGGCTTGAAAAGTTAGCAAAACTTAGACATCTAGATATTTCCTACGGAAAATGGGGACATTTTCCATCTGGAGCACTTCTAAAAATGTCTTGCCTTGAAATTCCTTGCATGCACAAAAGCTTTAGTCGTTATGTTGTAGATAATTCAACAGTTGAAGAAATCACAAGCCTAAAGAATTTAACCAAATTTTTAGTTGATTTCCATGATGTGTTGACCTTTAATGGCTACATTAATAGGGCAGATGAATTTGATCTCTTGAAAAATTTAGATCATTTTCTATTTAAGATAAGTCATAAATATGATAGATATAGTGCCGAAAATGAGAACATGGAGAAAGTTATGTTGCTGGGTACTGCAAACCGTTTGGCAATTGATGGCTGCAATTTTGTCCAATTGTTAGATTATTTTGGGTCTGATGAATTAAGATGGTTGATATACTTTAGAATCCAAAGATGTAATAATATGTTGTGGATTAGATGGGATGGAGAAATTGTGCTTCCTTGCTTAAAATGAGAACATGGAGAAAGTTATGTTGCCTAGTACTGCAAACTGTTTGGAAATTGATGGCTGCAATTTCGTCCAATTGTTAGATTATTTTGGGTTTGCTGAATTAAGACAGTTGATATACTTTAGAATCCAAAGATGTAATAATATGTTGTGGATTGGACGGGATGGAGAAATTATGCTTCCTTGCTTAAAAAGGCTTCATTTATACGGCTTCACAATTTCAAGGGCTTGTTCAAAGGAAAAGCTAACAAGGAAACCCTCAAGAACTTAACACACCTTAGGATTGAATTTTGTGACAAGATAAAGTATTTGATACCAATTGATTTGTTAGTGAAAAACCTTCAAAATCTTGTAGAAATATCAATAATTGATTGCCATGAGATGAAGGATATAATTTTAGGTGAAGCTAGTGCAGATATTGTTGAGTTTCAGAACATTTGGCCTAGGTAAATAAATTGGGTTTGGCCCAATACACTAAATGGAAAAGAAAAAAAATACATTAATAGTGGAAACCACTTGAGAGAACAATGGTAATCTTGCTATTGGATTAAAATCCATGTGAGAGAGAGGGGTTAGAATAGAAAGGGAGAGGCAAGTGAGAAAAAACTAAGAAGAAGAGGAAGAAGAAAGGGGTTTAGGGCTTGAGCAAGAAAGACGATCGGATGGCAAATTGGTGGTGAATTTTCCCAAATTTCGGATAGAGAATCCTTGCTGGTGGTTCTCTTAACCTACCAGATTTGATCTTCTCTTAATCTCTTCTTGATGTTCATGTTATCCATCATAGAGTTGCTGAGGTGTATGTGTTGTTTGTGAGCATTGTTCTACTCCTCTAGTTGTATCTAGAGAAAACATCCTCTTGTATCCCATTGTTGATGTAGTGAAGCATCTTTAAGAGGCTTTAAGGATTTCCATTGTAGTTCCCTCGATTCGTAGGGTTTTCACGCTAAAATTGGAGTTTTGTATGGTTTGTATGCATTTTCATCATACTTGTAGTCTTTACATACTTCTAGATCACAAAGAGGGGTTGTAATGCATTTGACCTAGGACGGTCTTGAGCCCGTATAGAAACCATTAAGAGTTGTTTTAAAGGCATATGGGTGCCATACAGCCCGCATAGAAGTCGGTACAGAAAATCCCAAGAGTTTGCACTAGGTTATACGTGGTCCGTACGATAGGTATAGAGGCCATATAGAAATTTGAAAGAGTTTGCACTAAGTCATACGGCCCGATATAGAGGCCGTATGTATGAACACTAAATTGCTACAGTGACACAAACGGGGATTTAGCCACAGTAACTTCCGTGGAGTTTTATCACTGTTGCAGTGCAGGTAACCCCAACAGATATGACTACCCTTCCAAAATTAGGTATTTTACATTTGGAGGGCTTCCCAAGCTTGATAAGCATTTGCAAAGGGAAATTGGTTTGTGATTTACTTTGGTTTATCGACCTAATGCACTGTCCCGAATTCAAGAGGGTCCCTTTCTTGATAAGCAACAAGACAATCGTTTCTAGGATGATCTCAGGGAGCCAAGAATGGTGGGAGACATAGCATGGGAAGATCTAGAGTTGAAAGAATATCCTTCAGCTTACTTTCATCCTACAAGGCCCAGTATGCTACAAGCCTGAGGTAATATTTCATATGGTTGTGTTTGATTGCTGAAAAAAAGTGTGTTGAATGGTATTTTTTTTTGTTTAAAAAATTTATTTGGAATAAAATCTTTTTGATTCATGCTTCTATTCAGTTAATGCCATAAAATTAAAAATTTCCTTTTGTAATTAATAAATAGATATTTATTGATATTAGTATTTTTTTAAAAATAATTAATAAATATGTTTATTTAAATAATGGGTTCATGGGATAAATTTTGTATGTTTGGTGGGATTATGTGAGTAACTCACTAACCAAACATCCCATCTCTATACTTTTAAACTAATTTATTAGTCTTTTTAGTTTTCTAAATTGTTAATTTATCTTTGCCTTTTTTTTATGTGGTCCGGTGAAACTCATGTTTCAGTTATTCTCCTTGATATTTTTAATAAGAGGTTTATTTATAATTTAACTTTTATAAGGTTTTCTAACAAAAAAAATTTACATTCTAACTTAATTTCTATCAACAGGAATGTAATTCCAGATGAATTGACGAAACAAATATTCAAGGTAAGTCCTCATCCTTGGTGTTGTTTAACTGGTATATATTTATTTGTTTGAGTGGATTTGAGCATGAATCATTATGTATATATATTGATGGTTTAATATGTGGTTTGTGGACACTTTTCAAAATAATAATAATAATAATAATAATAATAATAATAATAATAATAATAATAATAATAATATTCTATGAGCAAAAGTTAAATGAGAAAACAATGAATATTAATTTGAAATTCTTAAAAATATAATGTCATTGATTTTGAAATCTATTTTTTTAAAATATACAAATATTTGAAATCATGAGAATGCAAACATAAAAATATTGCCAATGACGTCTTGGTCTACACCAGGTCCCTTATGTGAGGCGCATGCCTTACTGAAGAGGCAGATTCGAATCTTAACACATGTAGAATAAAGGCATGGGTATATTTAAGTTATTAATTTCATTTCTGTGGATGTCCATGATATATGGTTTGTCCACATAAATTAAAGGAGAACAAAAAAAAAATTTTAGGTTTAGTATTTTTAATTCTTGACATCATCCAAAAATATGAATTGTTGTAGTTTATGAAAACATATGAAACAATGAATTTACTGAAAGCCTGTGAAAATGTTGGCAATCATGATTTTTTTTTTTGAATTTATAAAAATTATGAAATTTGTTAATTTCACTAAAATTTCAAAAGTTTTATGATGTTTAATATATAATTTCAAAATTGAAAAATTCAAAAATTTAATGGTAAAATAGGAATTTGGATAAAATTAAAGGAATGAAATCTTTTCCAGGAGAAATGTTAGAGATTGTTAGTATATGATAAGAAAAAAAAATTATTACTAAGGCATGTAGCTTTTGCATATTGTTTAAAAAAAAATTATTATTTGAGTAAATCCCTAGTTTCGTATGGAATGTTTTTATGGACAACACAAATTATTTATGCATATAATTAGTTAGTTGCTAATAAAATTGAAAGTTGCAAGGTTTTTAATAGACACTAGAATGAGTAATATCAAATTCAATGATTTGAACTTAAATGAGCCGGCAAGCAATGTTAATTGACATTGAGTCAATATCTTACCACTACTAATAATGACAAACATTGGTTTATTACTTTCCACAAATGGAGTAAACTTTGGAATCAATATTCAATTAAAATGGGCATATGTTGGTACATTAGATGCATAACCAGTGGCGGAAGTAGAAATGAAATTAGGGTATGTTGAATTTAAATTTAAAAATTTTATAAATATTAAATAACTTTATTAATTCAAACCTGAGAAAATAATAATCAATAATTAAAAAATATAAAATATACATCCATATAAAAACTTTTGTTTAGGTGTAAAAATCCTATCATATTTACATGATTAGCAAATAACTCAACTAATAGTTAAACACTAAGGGGGCGTTTGGTTGGATGTAGTTGAAAATGCAATGGATTTGTATTTACAAATCCTTGTATTTGAAAATTCAGGAGAGTCAAATCCAGTGTTTGGTTGGATGTATTTGTAATGCTGAATCACAAAATTTTGTATTTGGTTGGAGAGATTTTTTAATTTAGATTATTAATATAATATAATATATTAATTATATATTATATTATTAATATTAATTACACTATAATCATATTTTATTTAATATTTTATAAAATATAATTATAGTGTAATTAATTTTATGAGTAATTAATATAATTAATATATACTTAATTTATTATAATAAAATATAATATATTAATTATTTATTAAAATAAATAATATAATATAATATAATATATCAATTATATACTATATTACAAATATTAATTACACTATAATTATATTTTATTTAATATTTTATAAAATATAATTATGGTATAATTAATATTATGAGTAATTAATATAATTAATATATACTTAATTTATTATAATAAAATATAATATATTAATTATTTATTAAAAAAAATTAATATAATATAATATAATATATGAATTATATATTATATTACTAATATTAATTACACTATAATTACATTATATAAAATATTAAATATAATATAATTATAGTGTAATTAATATTATAAGTAATTAATATAATTAGTATATTAATTACTAGATGGGATTTCATTTCACTATAAGTGAGGGGAAGTCACGAAGTGAAAGAAGTGCCACTTCACTGAAGTGGGGGGAAGTGATATCACCCGGGGACTCGTGTTCATTTGTCGGGAAAGTGAGAATAGAGCCGGAGGAGTAGGGTGTTGGATGAAGTTCTATAAGTTCAAAAAAGACTTTAGAAGTGAAAAGAAGTTAGTTTTTATAAATTGACTCATTTTCCCCCCCACTTCAGTGAAAAAAATACTGAAGTGGGCTTAGTTCAAAATCCACTTCAGTCGGAAGTGGGGGAAGTTTATATAATTAAAAAAAGGGAAAATTATTTTTCAGTCCCTAAAAGTTTCAAAACTTCCCGAAAAGTCCCTTTGACATTTGAATTTGACAAATAGTCCCTCCTTTTTTTATTTTGCTGACGGTTTGGTCCCTGGCTGTAACTCCGTCAGTTAACTTCATACAATATTCCATTCCTGCCCTGCTATTTGGAGGGAAAGCTGGCCCCCCGTCTTGTCAACTTTTTGGAAAATAGTACGGTTGTTAGTTTTAACTTTATATGCTTCTTTAACCCAAGCTGCCTTCTTCTTCTTCCATCAACCTTTTTGTTGGTTTTTTTGTTTCCATCTACACATGATAGATAGATTTGTCTCTTCCCCATTGTTTTGGTTTTATTTTGCACTCTTGTACTTTGAATATTTCTTCACTCGGAAGACAATTCATGTGAGCTTCTCCACACTTGTTTTGGTTTTATTTTTTATGGTCATGCAATTATTGACCATGCTTTCTTCATGCAGGCAGCCAATAAATACCTTTTGCGTAGTTTCTAGGTATAGGGGGGAGGGCCGAGTCCTCCAGTTCACAGTGTTGACTCCTTGGGAGTCAATTCTAGATGAGATATGTCAAAGATGGGGGCTTGACATTGGCACTGTGAAAGTGAAGTTTGTCACACCCGATGCAAACAGAACTATTTGTCCCATTGATTCTGAACTTGACTTCAAGCGTATGTGCCAAATATATCAAATACTAAACAGCGCTGCAGTTGACCTTATTGTTGATGCAGATGCAAATGCTGTAGACATGCCATTGTGTTCTTCACTCCCGTCGTAAATATCCTTTCTTTGCTTGATGTATAGTATTTTATTTCATTCTTCTGCATTATGTCCTCATTCATAAATAATATTTCACGTAGAGTATATAGAGTCGTCACTTATTGTATGTACTTTCCGGTTAATTTCTGGAGATATCATTTACCATTATCTATTTCAACTTATATTTGTCCGTTTCTACTTAAAACTTTATGTTTTCGCTTAACATTAACCGATATCACTTAAACTCTGCTTAAATGGAAGAGCGCTCGCTTTCGATGCGAGAGGAACGGGGTTCGGTCCCCCTTATCTCCAACCATTATTTTGATTTTTTTATTATTAATTTTAATTTTTAATTCCACAAAACCCTTCTTTTTTGTGAACATTATATAATTCTGCTTAAATTTCCCTGTTTACGTGTAATAATTTATGTTTTCGCTTAACTTTGTCCGATATCGCTTAAACTATTTTCGTCCTCCACTTAAGAGTATACTATTTCGCTTAAACTTATCCGATTTCGCTTAAAATTGTTCGAGTTCGCTTAAACTTCTTTTATTTCGCTTACACTTATGCGATTTCACGTAAAAATTTTTGATTTCGCTTAAACTCATCCGATTTAACTTAAATTTATCTGATTTCATTTAAAGTTGTTTGATTGCGCATAAAAGTGTCATGATCTCACTTAAACCTATCCGATTTGTACACTATAGTGATTCATTTTCGGAGAGTATGTCGCTCAATAGGGGCATATTTCCACCCCATCAACAACCTGCGGGGGTTCTATCCATCTGGCCTTTGTCAGAAGATCATGAGATTGTTTCAATGGAAGTCACTGATAAGTTTTCTGAAACTGAACATTTTAAGGATGCACTTAGGAATTTTGCTATCAAACGCAATTTTAACTTTACATTCATCAAGAATGACAACCAGAGAGTGACTGTGAAGTGCGCTGCTGAAGGTTGTGAATGGCGTGCCCACGCGTCCATGGAAGGTAACCACGAGACCTTTAGGATCAAGATGATGTATCCCACACACATATGTGGTGGTGGTATTGGCACGTCCTCACATCCCAAGACATCAAAAAAGTGGGTGAGTGCACGTGTCATACAAAAGCTGAAGAATCGTCCCCTGTATAGGGCTATTGACATTCAGCGTGATATGTTGCGAGACCACGGTGTCTATTTATCCTATAAACAAGCTTGGCTAGGGAAAGAGGTCGCCAAGGATGTTCTCCATGGGAGTGAGGTGGCGAGCTATGATTTATTAATGTGGTACGCGAAGAAGGTGTTAGTGACAAACCCTGGTAGCGTTGCTATCGTAGAGAATGACGGCCCCTGTTTCAAGCGTGCGTTTTTTTGCCTTCAAAGCATGTGCCATTGGTTTCAAGACAGGATGTAGGCTATTGGTGTACCTAGATGGAACTCACTTGCTCGGTAAATATGGGGGCACTTTGTTAGGTGCAATGGGAAAAGATGGGAACGATGGTTTCCTTCATGTGGCATTTGCAATCGTAGATAATGAAACGGATCCGAACTGGACGTGGTTCTTGTCAAAGCTTGGAGATACTATATACGATGATGACGAATATGTGAAACTTATTACATTTATATCTGATAGGTCAAAGGGCCTTATCAATGTTGTCGCGAAGGTATTCCCTTCCTCACCGCATGCACATTGTTTGCGCCACTTGGAAGCAAACTTCATGAAAGCAAATGTCAGACTTGGCAAGTCATTGAAAGAAAGGTGCTGGTCTATATTATCGAGAATTGCATTTTCATTTGCTGAAAAGGAATTCGATGACGCTGTTGTCAATCTGTTAAACACATCGGCAGATGCACATCAATGCTTGATGCAGAAATCCGATCTGGGGCACTGGGTGAACTACATGTTCAAAGGTGAGAGATGGGGGGAGATGTACTAAAACGTGGCGGAGTCGTTTAATGCATGGATAAAAGAGGCACGCCATCTCCCAGTCATAAACATGGTAGACTCGATAAGGTATGCACGATTTCACTTAAATTTATTTGTTCCCAATTAAATTTATTTGTTCCCGATTAACTTTCAATGATTTTGCTTAATATTAATTGTTTCCGCTTAAGTTCAATCGTTTACGATTAAATTATAATTTTTCCGATTAAGTTTTAATGTTTTCGCTTAACTTTAATTGTTATCGCTTAATATTAAGCTTTCTTACTTAAGTTACATCATTTACGATTAAACTATAATGTTTCCGATTAATTTTAAATGACTTCGCTTAAGTTTAGTTGTTACCGCTTAAGTTACGTCATTTACGATTAAATTATAGTGTTTCCGATTAAGTTTTAATGTTTCCGCTTATTATTCCTTTACTTGTCTTTTGTACAAAGGTTTAAGTTGATTGGCATGTTGTGTCATCAACATGAACAATCTCACAGATGGGAGAGACATTTATGTCCTGTCATACATCGAAACATTGAGGAACTTGTTGAAGAGTCTCGCAACCTATTGGTCGGCCATTCCGACGGTGACCATTTTGAAGTGGTTGACCAGAAGAACTACTGCATCAGTTTAAACTCTCGGACATGCTCATGTCGTAGGTGGAAGGTATATGGAATTCCATGCAAACATGCATGTGCGGCAATACTGCAGACAGACACAAATATTCATCGATATGTCGATGATTGCTTCACAGTGGAGTCTTACCGACAAGCATATGCAGAAGCCATATTCCCGGTACCAGATAATGACAAACCAGATGATAT
The DNA here is from genome assembly GCF_009730915.1 of Dioscorea cayenensis subsp. rotundata. NCBI lineage: Eukaryota > Viridiplantae > Streptophyta > Magnoliopsida > Dioscoreales > Dioscoreaceae > Dioscorea > Dioscorea cayenensis. The sequence goes on from NW_024086634.1 coordinate 10,634, forward strand.
CAACCGTGAGCTACTTGTGCACCCTCCAATCGCCAAGAAGCCAGTTGGTCAACTAAGACGGAAGCATCTAGAGTCACAAGCATTAATCGTTCACGAATTACGATGCAGTCGTTGCCATGATGCTGGTCATAACCGTAGATCCTATAATGCATTGATAGCTGACTGACTACATGATGTTATTTACATGTAGCTTGCCACAACAAAAGCTGTATGTTTTAATTTTAAGTGAAAACAACTAATTTTAACTAGTATGAACTAATTTTAAGCAGTATTAACGAAGTTTAAGCAATATGAACTAATTTTAACTAAGAACGATTCTTTTTAAGTAGACAAGCATATATGTGCATGACAAACAACTCTTGTTCAAAGCATCATAGTGATATGCAAATAAGTACATGTCCATAACTCAAAATAGAAGAAACGTCAAGTTAATGAGAATGTATTGTATGACATTTCCTAATAGTTCTTTGATTCTCCAGAAGTTTGGCGACCACGGGCGGTGCCATTCATCAATATGCGATCAGCCAAATGTAGACGCAAGTGTGGAATGTTCGTCTGGGGAAGTTTTAGTTTCTCGCTAGCGAGTATTTGCTCAGTGAAGCGTATGACATAGACTGGACAATCGACAGTACCCGGCTTTTGCCGAGGGCAATTCCGTTCGTGCCTGAGAGGGTAAGCTTCCGTTGCGTTATCACTAAATTCAATTGCTAAACATCTGTTGAATAGTTCCCACTATCATCAAAACATGCATCTGTCAAGCCAAACGGTGACGAAAATAGAAACAGTTTAAATAAATAAAAACATTGTTTACCATGTGGATGACATCTTGATCATATTTCAAACTGACAATTGAGGAATAATGAATATATTCCTTCTTTACTTTATCGAGTACGAGGAGATGGAAGTGACCATGAAGTATAATAGGCATCAAGATGACGTCAACATTTGCAAACTGGCGTACGGCATCCACCATCATGAGCAACGACTCTTCTCCTGTGTGCTCTGACGAGGACATCAAAAGACCAAGAGGTCAGGTGATTGCTCCGCGTACCCTGTAAGGGTACGGTTCGCTATTCATCTGTTCTATGATTATCAATACATATACGTCTATCACATAATTGAGTGTAAACATACCATTTCCTTCCCTTCCAAACAGAGAGTAGACACGCGCCCGAGTGGTGTATGACATATCATTCTTCCAGACATAAGTCCTACCGGATTAAAGCACGCAAAATTGAGTGTAAACATTGTAAATTAAGCGGAAATTTTTTAACTTAAGTGGAAACATTTATAGTTAAGAGGAAAATATTGAAACTTAAGTGGAAACATTAAAACTTATGCGGAAATATGTAAGTTTAATTGGAAAAGTTTAAAGTTAAGAGGAAAATTTGAAATTTAAGTGGAAACATTAAAACTTATGCTGAAACATGTAAGTTTAATTGGAAAAGTTTAATGTTAAGAGGAAAATTTTAAACTTAAGTGGAAACATTAAAACTTATGCGGAAAAATGTAAGTTTAATTGGAATAACTAAAACGTAAGCGTAAAACATTAAAATTATTGTAAACATTAAAATTTAAGTAAAGACAGTAAAAGTAAAAATAGGCTGCTTACATGTCCATCGGACAGTCTAGAAAGTGGCTGATTGTCAATTGTTCAACTTTATTTAATCTCATGAATCCGGCAGGATGTTTGTTCCGTGGTACCCTAAAAGTTTGAGTAACTTGTTCGGTCAGTACCACTGCTTGTTCGTCAATCGATGACGTCTCCGGTATTGGTTTTGGGATGACAACTGACGCTTCATTAGTAGTATCAGTTGATGGTTTCGCGATTGTCGACGGAGACAGTTTTGGACTTGGGGACTCAGTGTGGATGTCCTCCAAGTTTGGTACCTCCACGTTTCCTAACTTCTCATCTGAAGAAGGGGGTAGATTATTTCTCAAGGATGTTAGTGATTCGATTATAAACTCGACGTTGACGTTTTCGGCACCGTCTACTGGTGGTACCGCGGGTGGAGATGGCTTCGTCGGTTCGGAGAAGGAAGGAAGTGGACAAGATGGCGCCGGTCCGGAGTGGGAAGGGATGGGGGAAGGTGGCGCGAGTCCGGAGGGGGAGGGGATTGGGGAAGATGGCGCGGGTCTGGAGGGCGAAGGGAGTGGGAATGACGGATCGGGTGCGGAGGGGGAAGCGGATGGGGAAGCGGATGGGGATAGCGGCTTGGTTGTAGAGGATGGAGGGTGTGGAGATGACGGATCGAGTACGGAGGGGGAAGTGGGTGTGTATAATGAGACGGGTCCAGAGCCAAAAGTGGGCGGGGATGGCGCGGCAGGTGCCGATGGGGAAGCGGGTGGGGATTTCTTGGCAGGTACGGAGAGGGAAGGGCGTGGGCATGGTGCTGTGGGTTCGGAAGACAAAGTCGGTGAAGATGGAGTTGAGTTTGTCTTGACTTTGCCCTTTCGGGCAATTTTTGGAGGCCGTTCTTCTGGTCGGCAATCGGGTTGCGAAATCACAGACCTTATACATCGCCTTGTAACTGGCTTGAGAGGAGCATCATCAGAATCATTAGATTTGGGAAGAGGCAATGGTTGTCTTCACCTACTGACAACCTTCTTCACTCAACTTCTCTTGGTTAGGTTTACCATGTTGTTCCCGAATTCATCATGTTATGTTCCCAATTGGCTTGTAGACTATGTAGACGATCTTCCCGCAATGCGACGCTATGCATGGGCTCAAGCCACACATGAGTGGCTTAAGGATGACGTCCTTCAAACGGCTGCCAGAGTTCAAGCAAAATGCTCTAGTGAGAAGACAAACACTGGCTACTTGCGAGGATGTGCTGTCGCTCTAAATATTTGGTTCTACGAAGTAACTGGCACCGACAAGAAGGTGCGATTTGGTAAGACTCCCTGGATCCTGTGTTACGGGGTGAAAAGTTTCAAGAAGCAAGCATCCATCGGTTCATTGCTATCATCAGTCGAGGGGAAATAGGTATTTAGTTTACACTTAACTTATTTAGTGTCCGCTTAATAATTTTCTTTTCTGATTTAAATGTTTAGTTTACACTTAACATATTTAGTTTTCGCTTAAGTTTTCTAGTTTTCACTTGCGCAAAAATATTTTCAGTTAACTTTTAGGTTTTGTGCTTAAAATATAATTTTTTTCACTTAATAAATTAGTGTTTACGGTTAAAATATGTAGTTTAGACTTAATTTGTTAAGGTTCCGCTTAAGAATTAATTTTGATTGTTGTTTTAAGTTTTTCGTTTGAGTATCATTGTTTACCTTGACTGTATGTCATTTCCACATTACACTTTTCCACCCTCGCCCCGTCTAACGCCAAAGAAGAAGCTCTCGTCAGGACAAACCACCGTGGAGAAGAAGTCGCTAGCACAATACGTCTTGGCGCAAAATCTTGGGAGAAATCCACAGGGAAACGTGGACGGTCTCCCTCACTACCGAGGAGCCCACCACGTCGGGTTCAACGTGGTTATGTTTCTGTTAATCCACCGAGGGGGATAATTGATGAAGACATTGGGTTATGTTTACTGAAAGGTTTTGAGAAGTTGTCCGAAATTGTTGGTGGGCTTCAAACCAGAGTTGAAGTAATTGAGGGTCGTGGCCCTTCCAATGTCGCACCGATAACTGACGACACCAAGGATTTGCCACCGAAACAAGCGGCCAGCAAGAGATCTCGAGTGAAGAAGGTTGCCTGTAGACGAAGACAACAATTGCCTATTCCCATATCTAATGTTTTTGATTATGCTACTCTCAAGCCAGTTACACGGCAATCTACAAGGTCTGCGATTTCGTAAGCCGATTGCCGACCAGAAGAACGGCCTCCAAAAATTGCCTGAAAGGGTAAAGTCAAGACAAACTCAACTCCCTCATCACCGAGTTTGTCTTCCAAACCCACAGCACCATCCTCACCCCCTTTCCTCTCCGCACCAGCCAAGCAATCCCCACCCGCTTCCCCATCGGCACTTGCCGCACCATCCCCACCCGCTTTCCCCTCTGCACTCAATCCATCATCCCCACTCCCTCCCTCCTCCGCAACCAACAAGCAATCCCCACCCGCTTCCTCCTCCGCACTCGATCCATCATCCCCACTCCCTCCCTCCTCCGCAACCAACAAGCAATCCCCACCCGCTCCCCTCTCCGCATCTGATCCGTCATTCCCACTCCTTTCGTCCTTCGGACCCGCGCCATCTTCCCCAATCCCCTCCCCCTCCGGATTCGCGCAACCTTCCCCGTCCCTTCCCACTCTGGACCGGCGCCATCTTGTCCACTTTCTTCCTTCTCTGAACCAATGAAGCCATCTCCACCGACTGTACCACCAGTCGACGTCACTGAAAACGTCAACGTTGAGTATATAATCGAATCACTAACATCCTTGAGAAATGATCTGCCCCCTTCATCAGATGAGAAGTTAGGAAATGTGGAGGACATCCGTACTGACCCACCAACTGGTCATGAGGTACCGAACGTGGAGGACATCCACATTGACTCCCCGAATCCAAAACTGTCTCCGTCGATAGACACGAAACCATCAACTGACACTACGGATGAAGCATCAATTGTCATCCTAAAACCAACACCGGAGACGTCATCAATTGACGAACAGGCAGTGGTACCTACTGAATAAGTTACTCAGACTTTTAGGGTACCACAGAACAAACGTTCTGCCGGATTTATGAGATTAAATAAAGTCGAACAACTGACAATCAGCCACTTTCTAAGCTGTCCGATGGACATGTAAGCATCCTGTTTATACTTTTATTGTCTTCACTTCACTTAAGTTTTAATGTTTACACTTAATTTTAATGTTTTACGCTTACGTTTTAGTTATTCCAATTAAACTTACATTTTTCCGCATAAGTGTTAATGTTTCCACTTAAGTTCCAAATTTGCCTCTTAACTTCAAAGTTTTCCAATTTAACTTATATGTTTCCGCATAAGTTTTAATGTTTGCACTTAAGTTTCAATATTTTCCTATTAACTATAAATGTTTCCACTTAAGTTAAAAAATTTCTGCTTAATTTACAATGTTACACTCAATTTTGGTGCTTTGATTCGGTAGGACTTATGTTTGGAAATGGTCGTTGATGATGTGATGGACATATATGTATTGATAATCATAGAATAGATGAATAGAGAACTGTACCCTTACAATGTACACGCAGCAATCACCCGACCATTTTCTCTTTTGATGTCCTCATCAGAACACACAGGAGAAGAGTCATTGGTCATGATGGCTGATGTTGTACGTCAGTTTGCAGATGTCGACATCATCTTGATGCCTATTATACTTCATGGTCACTTTCATCTCCTCATCCTAGATAAAGTGAAGAAGGAATATATTCATTATTCCTCGTCTGTCAGTCTGAAATATGATCAAGATACCATCCACATCGTAAACAATGTTTTCATTCGTTTAAAATGTTTCTATTTTCGTCGCCATTTGGCTTGACCGATGCATGTTTTGTTGACAGTGGGAACTATTCGATAGATGTTTAGCAATCGAATTTGGTGATAATGCAACGGAAGCTTACCCTTTCAGACACGAACGGAATTGCGCACGGCAAAAGCCGGGTACAGTCGATTGTCCAGTCTATGTCATGCGTTTCATAGAGCAAATACTCGCTGGCGAGAAACTAAAACTTCCCCAGACAGACATTCCACACTTGCGTCTATGTTTTGCGGCTCGCATATTGATGGATGGCATTGCATGTGGTCACCGAACTTCCGGCGAATCAAAGAACTTTTAGGATATGTTTAACAATACGTTCTTATTAACTTGACTTTTCTTCTAGTTTGAGTTCTGGACATGTACTTATTTGCATATCACTATGATGCTTTGAACAAGAGTTGTTTGTCATGCACGTATATGCTTGTCTGCTTAAAAAGAATCGTTCTTAGTTAAAATTAGTTCATACTGCTTAAATATTGCTCATACTGCTTAAATTTCGTCCATACTGGTTAAAATTAGTTGGTTTCACTTAAAATTTGAACATACCGCTTTTGTTGTGGCAAGCTACATGTAAATAACATCATCTAGTTAGTCAGCTATTGATGCATTACAGGATCTACGGTTATGACCAGCATCATGGCAACGGCTGCATCGTAATTCGCGAACGATTGATACTTGTGACTCTAGATGCTTCTGTCTTAGCTGACCAACTGGCTTCTTGGTGATTGGAGGGCGCACAAGTAGTTCGCGGTTGATATCATCTGGTTTGTCATTATCTGGTACCGAGAATATGGCTTCTGCATATGCTTGTCGGTAAAAGTCCACTGTGAAGTAGTCATCGACATATCGATGAATATTTGTGTTTGTCTGTAGTATTGCCGCACATGCATGTTTGCATGGAATGGCATATACCTTCCACCTATGACATGAGCATGTCCGAGCGTTCAAACTGGTGCAGTAGTTCTTCTGGTCAACCACTTCAAAATGGTCACCGTCGGAACGGAAGACCAGTAGGTTGCGAGACTCTTCAACAAGTTCCTCAATCTTTCGATGTATGACAGGACATAGATGTCTCTCCCATCTGTGAGATTGTTTATGTCGATGACACAACATGCCCATCAGCTTAAACCTTTGTACAAAAGAAGAGTCATGAAATAATAAGCGGAAATATTAAAACTTAATCGGAAACACTATAATTTAATCGTAAATGATGTAACTTAAGTGGTAACAATTAACTTAAGCGAAATATTTGAAACTTAATCAGAAAATTATAATTTAATCATAAACAATGCAAGTTAAGCGAGAAATCTTAATATTAAGTGATAACAATTAAACATACGCGAAAAAATTTAAACTTAATCGGAAAAATTATAATTTAATCGTAAACTATTTATATTAAGTGGAAACAATTAATATTAAGCGAAACAATTGAAACTCAGTCAGGAACAAATAAATTTGAGCAGGAACAAATGAATTTATGCGAAATGGTGCATACCTTATCGAGTCTAACATGTTTATGACAGGAAGATGGAGTGCCTCTTTTATCCATGCATTAAACGACTCGGCCACGTTTGAGTACATCTCTCCCCATCTCTCACCTTTGAATATGTAGTTCGCCCAGTACGCTAGATCGGATTTCTGCATCAACCATTGATGTGCATCCACCGATGTGTTTAACAGATCGGCAATAGTGTCATCGAATTCTCTTTCAGCACATGAAAATGCAATTCTCGATAATATAGACCAGTACCTTTCTTTCAGTGACTTGCCAAGTCTGACATTTGCTTTCATGAAGTTTGCTTCCAAGTGGCGCAAACAATATGCATGCGGTGAGGAAGGGAATATCTTCGCGACAGCATTGATAAGGCCCTTGGACCTATCAGATATAAATGTAATAAGTTTCACATATTCGTCATCATTGTATATAGTATCTCCAAGCTTTGACAAGAACCACGTCCAGTTCGCATCCATTTCATTATCTACGATTGCAAATGCCACATGAAAGAAACCATCGTTCCCATCTTTTCCCATTGCACCTAACAAAGTGCCCTCATATTTACCGAGCAAGTGAGTTCCATCTAGGTACAGCAATGGCCTACATCCTGTCTTGAAACCAATGGCACATGCTTTGAAGGCAAAAAAATGCACACATGAAACGGGGACCGTCATTCTCTACGATAGCAACGCTACCAGGGTTTGTCACTAACACCTTCTTTGCTTACCACATCAATAAATCATAGCTCGCCACCTCACTCCCATGGAGAACCTCCTTGCCGACCTCTTTCCCTAGACAAGCTTGTTTATAGGATAAATAGACACCGTGGTCTCGCAACATATTACGCTGAATGTCAATAGCCCTATACAGGGGACGGTCCTTCAGCTTTTGTATGACACGTGCACTCACCCACTTTTTTGATGCCTTGGGATGTGAGGACGTGCCAATACCGCCACCACACATGTGTGTGGGATACATCGTCTTGATCCTAAACGTATGGTGGTTACCTTCCATAGATGTGTGGGCACGCCATTCACAACCTTCAGCAGCACACTTGACAGTCACTCTCTGCTTGTCATTCTTGCTGAATGTAAAGTTAAAATTGCGATTGATAGCAAAATTCCTAAGTGCATCCTTAAAATGTTCACTGTTAGAAAACTGATCACCGACTTCCATTGAAAAAATCTCATGATCTTTTGACGAAGGCCGGATGGATAGAACACCGCCAGGTTGTTGATGGGGTGGAAATATAGCCCTGTTGAGCGACATACTCTCCGAAAATGAATCGCTGTAGTGTATAAATCGGATAAGTTTAAGTGAAATCATGTCACTTTTATGATCAATCAAACAACTTTAAACAAAATCGGATAAATTTAAGTTAAATCGGACGAGTTTAAGCGAAATCAAAAAAATTTATGCGAAATCGCATAATTATAAGCGAAATCGAAGAAGTTTAAGCGAAATATAACAATTTTAAGCGAAATCGGATAAGTTTAAGCGAAATAGTTTACTCTTAAGCGGAGGACGAAAATAGTTTAAGCGAAATCAAAAAAAGTTAAGCTAGAACATAAATTATTACGCGTAAACGGGGAAATTTAAGCGGAAATATATAATGTTCACAAAAAAGAAGGGTTTTGTGGAATTAAAAATTTAAAATAATAATTAAAAAATCAAAATAATGGTTGCAGATAAGGGGGACCGAACCCTGTGCTTCTCGCATCTAAAACGGGCGCTCTTCCATTTAAGCAGAGTTTAAGCGATATTGGTTAATGTTAAGCGAAAACAGAAATTTTTAAGTAGAAACGGACAAATATAAGTTGAAATAGATAATGGTAAATGATATCTCGAGAAATTAACCGGAAAGTGCATACAATAAGTGACTACTCTATATACTATAAGAGAAATATTATTTATGAATGAGGACATAATGTAGAAGAATGAAATAAAATGACTACACATCAAGCAAAGAAATGATATTTACGACGGGAGTGAAAAACACAATGGCATGTCTACAGCATTTGCATCTGCATCAACAATAAGGTCAATGACAGTGCTGTTTAGTATTTGATATATTTAGCACATACACTTGAAGTCAATTTCAGAATCAATGGGACAAATAGTTTGGTTTGCATCGGGTGTGACAAACTTCGCTTTCACAATGCCAATGTCAAGCTCCCATCTTTTACATATCTCATCTAGAATTGACTCCCAAGGAGTCAACGCTATGAACTGGAGGACTCGACCCTCCCCCCTATACCTAGCAACTGCGCAAAAGGTATCTATTGGCTACCGGCATGAAGAAAGCATGGTCAATAATTGCATGATCACAAAAAATAAAACCAAAACAAGTGTAGAGAAGCTCACATGAATTGTCTTCCGAGTGAAGAAATATTCAAAGTACAAGAGTGCAAAATAAAACCAGAACAACGGGGAAGAGACAAATCTATCAATCCTACGTTGATGGAAACAAAAAAGACCAACAAAAAGGATGATTGAAGAAGAAGAATGCAGCTTGGGCCAAAGAAGCATGTAAAGTTAAAACTGACAACCGTATTATTTTCCAAAAAGTTGACAAGACCGGGCGCCAGCTTTCCCTCCAACTAGCAGGGCAAAAATGGAATATTGCATGAAGTTAATTAACGGAGTTACAGCTAGGGACCAAACCGTCAGCAAAATAAAAAAAGAGGGACTGTCTGTCAAATTCAAATGTCAGAGGGACTTTTAGAGAAGTTTGGAAACTTTCAGGGACTAAAAAATAATTTTCCCTATATATATATATTCATTGCCACGGGGGTGCTTGAGCACACCCTTGATCCCCTCTAAATCCGCCACTGTGTCTAACAATTGGTATTCGGCCTCAAGTTAATTAGCAAGATTAAGATTATAATATTATTAATGTCTGATTGATTATAATTTTATTGATTTATATTATGTGTATATTTTTTAACTAAAGCAGATTGAATGAATGTGTGACAAATAGAATATTTCTATAATTTCCATTAAAAGCAAGTCCTTAACTTCATTTGTTAGAATAATTTGAAAAACTTGATACTACAACGTATGTTGTTTGTTACTTAACTTGTTATAGGTCACCCTTTTCTATTTGTAATCTCAGATTGCAAGGTTAAATTTTCAAGATGAGAAAGATTTGTTATCAAAGCTTGTTCCTTGATCAGGAAAGTTGTTTTAGTTTAATTCATATTATTAATTGTATTGGGTTGGATTGAGACTTGTTGGTCTTGTCCTATTTCGATGTTATTTAATGAATGTTGGAGTGTTTGTAATTTATTGTTGAATGTTTATATAGAAAATATGGTGGTCTTGCAGATACTCTTTTGTAGAGTTTTAAAGTGTATCCAGATGATTAATTCAGTCTTCATGAACATATAAAGTCTAATATTTGTGGAAGGTCTTGTTTTATTATGACACTTGATGTTATGTTTCAGTTAATTCATTGTTGCTAGCAGTAGGCTTTACTATATTGAAATTTAAACTCCTTTTAGCTGGGGATGAAGTTTGGATGGTTTTCCTTAAATTCAATATGGACTACTAGTTTGTTATGTTATGTCGTTTAATCCATCTTCATTTCTAAATTGTGTCATGATCTTAGATTACTAATTCTTGTATTTTGAAAAACAAATGATCTACTGTACTTTTGTTTAATATTTCCTAACTGGTTGGAAATTGATTCAATATGTCATTTGAGTCACCTAAAATTTGATTGAATTATTTTTGTTTTGATTTAGTCAATTCTCTTGTGGTTCTTGAATAATTTGTCATTTTTCTCAAATTTATAGGTTTCACTTGATGTTCCAATATTGTTCTTTTTTTTCAAACATGAGCTGTGGAAACCAATGATGTCATTTTCTTAGATCTTTCATGTTCATTATGTTTAATTTTTTTTTAGCTATTTATTACTTGATATTAAGAGCTGAATTATTCAAATATAATTCTTCTTTGTTTAAGATCTAGGATAATTTTCTATTAGTTGTATTAAATGTTAATATTGTTGTATCTTTCTTGTTAATCAATTTCTAGCCAACTTAGTTATGCATGGTATCCGGTGAATCCAGTCATGATTTTTAAGAAAATGTTTTTTTGAAACATAACAAATGGCTTGTTTTTTACTCTCACTCGACGAGTTTCAAACTTTCAACAAATATTTATAGCAAATGTTAAAATTCACCAATAATTTGATGTACAATATAGAGCTATAAGCAAAATAAGTCGCTTCTTTCTCACATTTGCCAAAAATGCCTAGTCAAGATGGGGATATAATTTTGTTTTTCAATATTATTTTTTTTTCAGACTGACATTGTTCTTCAGATTTAAGAATCAACCTTGTTAAGGCAAATTGCAAAATTTAACTACACAATTATTTTTTATTCTCTTTTTAATGCATGGGGAAAACCATTGAAATATTATTAAATAAATATGGTAGAGATATATACACATTTAAGGTTGTTGAGCTATTTGCATTTAGTCAAGTTTTTTTGAGGAAAAGGAGCGGGGCGAACCCACTAGAGAACCCAGGGGCGTGCACAAGCCTCAGTGGAACAAGTGGGGACGGGGCCGCGCTCACGTGGGTGCTGGAACCACCCGTACACAACTACTATTCACAACTTCTAAAAATGTGCCCTCAGCTGAGAATCAAACTCTCACCACTCAGTGATAGCTCTATCGGCGACCCGTGTACCAATAGACCCGAAGGTCGTTGGCTAATAAACAAGCTCAAATGGATTCAGCTTGCTCGATAAGGTTCAATGACGCTCACACATAAATACAATTGTGTAAGATTTATTATATATATGTATTTCATCTTCATAATAATCTCTCAAAAAAATTTAAAAATTTAAATTATAAATTTTGTTTCAGTCAACTCTATTTGCCCATATAGCATTTAGCCAAGTTAATAAACTTTAAGTGTTGATAAATAACTTTAATTAGTTCACTTCCTTACTTGGCCATCCTTAACAAATCTGGATATTAGAAAAGAAGCAATTATAAATTTCATGATAACATAATAATCGTACATACTGAATAATATCGTACATACTTTTCACTTAAAGAATCATTTCTTGAAAATTAATATACAAATACAATTTTAACAAAACACTAAACATAATTTTTATTTGAAGAGAAAAAGCTTGTGTGAGTGGAAGCTTAACAAAGATTTGCAACAAATTTGAATTGTATTAAACTGTTTTATTAACCAATATTTTTTTATAAAGATTTTGATGTAAGTTTTGTTCCTATTGATGACTCTTTTGAGGTGGTTCTTGCCTAAATTACTGACCTCACAAAGGTGAAGGAATTCAAAGGAAAGAACAAGGCGAACTTTAGCAGCAATAAGGATCCTATAGCTAGTAAGAGTTTAACATAAAATAGATGTTAAAAACATCAAGTTAATAACAATTTTGACAAATCTCAGCATTCTCTTCCAACATAACTATCTACTTGCCATACTAACCAACCTGATGCCTTCTTCATGGTGGAATAAGGACACGAGCTTCTTTGTATGGTTAACCAAGAAAAAGGTCGCCGGACTTTTCCATTGAATATAACTTTCTGAACCCTCCTCTTACTTTTTTCCGAGAATAATATACATCTTGAGAAGTTCTCCATAGCACGCGAAATTGAATTGCTTATTGACAAGGACCACAAGTCTAAATATCTAAGAAATCAAGAGAGTGGCTCTTCTAAAGGGCACAACTGAGACCTCTCAATAGGTTCTCACAACTGAACTAACAAGTTTTCTTAAGAAAGCCATTTCAGGGAATACCAGTGGCCTACGTAAGTGTACAAAAGATTTCTAGTTAAGGATTTCAAATAGGCAATGGGAGGCAAACAAAACATGGGCATGGTGTAGGGGTAGGGACTATATTTCCTTGGCTAGGACTTCCAACAGACTCCCATGTTTGGCCTAGCATGGGAAATGACATAGATAGCTAGCCTCGTGTTGTACTAACTTGGGTTATTTCAAATTAAACACCAAATTTTAGAAAAAAAAAATACTCAAAAAATTAAAAAAAAATTAAGAAGAATATCTAAAAACATAAATAACTGGATATAAAATTATTTGAATAGAAAACATAAACATTCTATTAAGATTTCATATTAAAAATTACGTAAATGAGTAGTAGTAGTTATTAACCATCAAGTATTAAGAAGCTAAGAATGAAATTTTAAAAACTTACTGCATAATTAACAATTATTTTAAGTAGGAAAGAAACCCAACAACTTTGTGATTTACATGAATAGAAAAGAAAATAAATTTTTAAAACTGCTTATATGATTCTTTCTTGGATTTCTGCAGATTCTGAATCTCATCAACAAGAAGCCTCTGAAGGTGTTCGAGAAGATAAAAGCGCTCCTTAAACTTTTTGCGCTCGGATCCGCGACTTCACCGAGCGATATGGCGTCCAACTCGACTCGAGAGTAATTGCTCACATTGCTCTACGAGGTGGCCTCTGTCTCTCGATGGTGACTCGCGACCTGATTTTTCCTGCCTTTTTCCTTTTCTTTTTTCTCTGCTCCTTATTTTCCTCATCTCTGGTGAGGATAACTGTTTACTTTTTTCTCTATTTGTTCTACTTGTTATTTTCTCACTTGTACTTTATTTTCCCAATTTCTTTCTTCATTAATAAATTCGTGGTTTATCCACTTTATTCACCCCATAAATAGCCACCAAAACATAAAAAAAAAAATTATTTTCAAAAAGTAACAATATACAAATTACTTGAATGGAAAAATATGACGATTTTATTAATATTTAACATGGAACGCTACACAAAGAAATATGTAATAACAACCAAAGCGGGGAAAAAATTATTAGTAAATTGATGCTTAAAAAAATTAAAAAACATTGTGATTTATTTGAATGTAGTAAAAATGCAAGTCTATCTCATAAATTTTTTGAAAATTTTCCAACCTTGAAATCTCCAATTCTTGAAAGCTTAAAGCTTTGAATTTGGAGATCTTGAATTTTGGAAAGTTGAATTTGGAAGCCTTAAATATTGAGCGTTTGATTTTTGAGTTTAGAAGTCTTGAATCCTCTTTGAAGACTTAGACTTTGAAGTGCTACCTTAAAAATAAGATCATTCTGTATCAATATATGAATTCTCATTTGTTGTGGCGCCCTCTCCATTATCACTATTGATGTTATGGCCTCGTTGGTCTTTTACTATTATGTATTGTATCTAGCCAATCCTTCAAATATATGCATATTTGTACTATTTACTCGGCACCTAGTGAAATATTTCTCGTGATAAACCATAATATTTTGTAATTACAATATTATATTCATGTTGAAATTTTTTTAATAAAATAAAATTAAAACATATTATTTGTTTTCGTCGTTCGGTAATCCTTGCACCTAGTGTGGATCCCCGTAGGACAGGGAGAGCATTCCCTAACTTAACCTCACAGCGCCAGGTGGGGAAGGGTTTCCCACCATTTCTCACATTGTGCCATGCCGCTTAGAGGGAAGGGGCTATTTCAAGGAATCCCCACCCCATTGGGGTCGGTTTCCTTTGGGAGCGGTGATTCCTTGTTGTACTTGCATCTTTATACTTTACTTTCTTCACTAAAATAAGACTTTGATGCTATTGTGGACATCAATAGACTTGGCATATCATGTGCCAGGTAGCTAACATAGGATAATTATGCAACTAGAGGCGGTTGAGGCTCCAACACCTGGGGGTAGCCATTTTTTTTTATTATCTTGTGAGGGACTATTGCTTTGCTTCTTTCTTTCACATCCTTTTGTTTTCCCCGAGACTATAGTAGAAGCAGAGGATTTTGTGGGTGGATTTTTATCATGTTGTGCCATTTCAGCTGTAGTATTTTTTTCCTTTGCTCCTGCCCTTGGTTTCTTGGTCCCTCTTCTACTTATGTCTAGGCTCCTCAAAGGAGTTTTTCTCAAAGGTTGTACTTCCTTAGACGCTTCACTAGTATTTGTGTCTACTTACAATGTTTGAAAAACAAAACACATTCACTAAACACTACATCAACTCCTAAAATAAAAACTTGCTAGCAATAGTCACCTGTGAACCATGATCATTTGATGCTAGTTTTTCCTCAGGAATAGTTTCTTCTTAAATTCTCTTTGGTTTTTTGGACCCTCTTCAATTTGGTTTTGTCTTCTCAATTGGGTTCCCTTGGGAGGTAATTCCACTTGGAGTGTTTGGGCAAGGTTTGTAACTACCTGCTATGTTTAAAAAAAAAAAAGAATAAAATCCAACAAACATGAAGAACAATGCCCTTGTTTGAACATTTGTTATATGTATATATATACATATATAAATTCCTTATTCACAATAAACAGGCCAATGCTCCAATATATGTATATATATATATACATATAAACTAACCTGTGACACAAGATTTTGTGAGAGTTAATTCTCATTTGTTGCGCCATTTCTTTCCTTTGCCCTTGTTTATTTACTCTTTCCATTATTTATTAGTTGCCCCCTCATTTGATCTTCTCTTGAAGTTATTACTTCATGAAGTATTTGAGCAAGTATTGTAATTAACTACAATGGTACATAAAAAAAAAAAAATTAAATGAGCTTGTTCCTGGTAATTAGTTGTGATAAATAATCAAGCTGAGAACAAAGCAAGATAAGAGTACACACTTGCTCACCATTTTATCTTTGAACAAACACATGAGATGTAAGAAGAATAAAATAAAATTACACAAATGCTCACATGTGCCTCATTTTTCATGTACTTTTAGCCATCTCCTCTATTTAATTCTGTCATCCCTACATCAGCATCACTTGTATGTGCTGCACTAGAGCATGTTTCATTAGGTTATATAGCTACATATATTAATTTAAAATAAAGCAAAATCACCTTACATGAATCATTCTACCAATGAAGTACTCACTTGAAACATTCACATGTTGTCGTGGTTCACATGATGGCTGTCTATCTGCTGTAGCGACATCATTTTCAGTGTGATCTTCAGGATTGATATGGAGACTTTGAATTGCCTCTTCATGGTTATGCCCACCTGAAGTTTCTTTATGCCGCTAACAATCATGCAAGTATAAGATGTGAAACTTGTGTTATACATATATGTTAAGCTAAACAAGCACACAGTACAGCACTGACCTGAACCTCATGATACCCCTAGTTGTAGCCTGCTACACCACATATGTTGCAAGTCATCTTTGCACCCTTCTCGCTTCTCAATGGTAAAGCCAATGTTTTCACCACCTTCATTCCTTCTAAATAGGTATTTCCTAAACATTCTCTTATTTACTCGCTCCGGCGGAATGATAGGCCCTTGGTTACTCCTAAGCCATGAATCTTTGTCATGGGTTGGGTTTAATATACTTCTATATGTTTCCTTAAAGGTCCTAACACTATAACAATTATCTAGGTAATATGAAGGCTTTTTTTTGTTATAATACAACACTAAAATTGCATGCCCACATAGAACTCCACTTAGCTACCATCTCCTACAGGAACAGGTGTAATGTTTCTTGTCAACCACAAACTACCCTTCAGGCCCAACAACCTGAAACTTGTCCATCTGAAAAATGTTTGTTATAAAACCAACTTAGTTGTTTGAACTTCTCAATTTTTTTCATTATTCTAGGGTATGGGATGTTCTCACCTTCTGCATTGCATCTTTTCTTTTTTTGTTTTTTTTCCAATTCTCCTTATCAAGTGTGTTCTAATTATCTCATTCATAGTGGTTATACCTTTTATCCTATCTTCAAAGATGTGATTATTAAAGCACTCACACAAAATATTTAATAGTATTTCACTTTTAAATTTACTTTGAAAATGTGACCCACTCCAGTCTTTGGGCTCAATATTTTTCATGTAGTCATAGGGCCCTATAGACATTTCCTTAAATAATCTACATCTCCTTCTCAAATGCATGAAGGTGAGTGGGTTTAGCACAAGCCCATATATGGTCTTTTAGTGCTTTTCCCTTAAATGTCTTACCTAAATTTGTCTGAATGTGTCTAACACAATACCTATGTTCACTAAGAGGAAATAGCTTTGAAATTATAGTCATTAATCCCTAATTAATTTTTTTGTTGGCCACATTACCATCCATAACCAATTAAAGGAAATGGTAGAAAAACAAATACCATAAATCAAGTAAAGAAGGCAGCTATAAATCAATTTATTTAAACAATGCATAGTTCAATTTGCCATACTTTTTGTTTGTCAGTCATGAAAGTCCATTGCTTGTTGTCAATGATCCTAAAATCCTCAGCTAGCATCTATTCAAAAATTGGAACATTAAAACAAAAAATCAATACACATTAGCATGATAAATACTAAATTAAAAAAGGTTTAGTTGATGGTTGTCTACCTGCAAGATCTCTTTCCAATTTTCTTTGTTCTCTTTACTCACCATAGCCCAAGCAATGGGATAGATGCAATCATTTTCATCTATCCTAACAGCATTTTCTAGCTTCCCTTCATACAAACCCTCCACAAGCAACCATCAAGAGAAATTAAATGCCTACAACCTGCCAAAAATTCTGCTCTTAATGGATTTAGGTAGACGTAGAGGTATTTTTTGAAGACCCCTTCATCATTGCATCTGACAATAATGGTTGAATCAAGATGGGTCTACAAAAAATCTAGCCTATAATCATATAACCTTTTGATGTGGGACTCCTCATCCCCATTTATAAGCCTTTCTCCATTATAAAAAAGGAAAAAAAAGAGTAAGCTTTCATAATGAACTTAATTTGCCTAAGGGTAATGCACTTGGCCCTATAAGCATTCAGTATGCTGATATCTGTTAGATGTATATTGTACATATATGTATAGATGTATATGTACACTTGTCCAATTCTATATGTATACCCAAAGGGTCACACATGAATGTGGTTAAAGCATATGGACTTGTTCCACTCTCTCTATCCTTCTAACATGGTATCAGAAGTTAGGTTCCTCCGGCCACCACCACTGGCACTCTTTCTCCGGCCGCTGCGGCCGACCCTCTTACTTTATCTTTCTCTTGCCGTCAAGCCTCCCTCCTTCAGCCACTGAAGTCAGACAGCCTCCTCCCTCTTTATCCCTTTCTTTTAACTTAAAAAAACTGTTCATTGTACACGATTGTCTTTATTCTAAAAAGTGCATGACTATTCTCTACAGTAATAGGCTTTGTTCGCTACAGTTCTCTATATTTGATTGTGCGTTTTCCCCCACACAGTGATTATATAGTGTTGCCACAGTGCTTCTAGAATGATAGTGCATGACTATTCTCTATAGTTCTCCACAGTCGATGCGTGCATTGTCCCCCACACAGTGATTCTATAGAATTACTATAGTGATGCAACAGTGCTTAGTTAACAAAAAATAGATGCTTATGGACCAACCTTTGTTTGTGCTTAGGAAACTCGCCTCCGTACTTCCTTTACAAGGAGGCAGTGCTCTTGTTGCATCTCACTTTTCTTCTGTGCCTCCGATGTCCTCCCCTGCTTACCACTTGTCTCCTCCCCTTGTTTCCTCTCGGCCTCCTCTACTACTGAAGAGGACCTTGACTTGCTATTACTGTGGTATACTGGGTCACTTCAAGCGTGATTGCTAGAAGAAACAATGTGGCCTTCCACTCGTCACTCCCCTGGAGCTTCTTCATCGCCTCCACCTTTTCTTCCCATGCCTCTATCTCCCCAGACACACTCTGTACAGGCTTCTCTTGCTCCTTTATCCCCCGCATATTAGCACCTGTTAGCGATGTTCCGGCAGTTCCAGTAGTCCCATCTGGCGGACTGCTCCCCCTCTATTGGTGATGTGCGTTCCACTCAGGTTGCTCAATCTGCTTCAGGTAGTTTCCGTCCTCTCTGGCTTCTTGATTCTAGTGCTTTTCTCCACATGACCCCTAATGCAACTCATCTTCACCATTCCGATTCACCATCTCATGTCACCCGTGTTTGTACTGCTGATGGCACACTTCTTCCTGTGTCTGCTACTGGTTATCTCTCTTCTAGTGCTTTCTTAGTTCCTTCAATCTCTCATGTTCCTCATTTATCTATGAGTCTTATATCTATTAGCCAGCTCACTGATTATGATTGTCATGTTATCTTTGATTGTACCTCATGTCATGTGCAGGATCGTAGTAAGGTGGTGATTGGAGTTAGCCGTCGTCATAATGGAGTTTATGCATTGGATTCCCTTCGACTTCCATCTTCAATTGGAGCTGTTCATCACTGTTATACTACTTTTTAGTCTCATCATAAGTGGCATCATCGTCTTGGACACTTATGTCCTTCTCGTATGTCATCCATTGTTTGTCATGGTGTTTTAGGCGCTGTCTCTTCTTTTGATGTTGTCTGTTTTGGCTGTAAGCTCGGTAATAACCTTCAACGTCCTTATCCTTTGAGTATGTCTCATACTACAACTCCTTTTGAGCTTATTCACTCTAATGTTTGGGTTCCTGCTCCCTTTGTCTCTAAAAGTAGTCATAGCTATTATGTTCTTTTTTATAGATGACTACATTCGCTTCACTTGGCTTTATCTTATGCCTTATCGTAACCAGTTATTGTCTACCTATTGCTCATTTTCCACTATAATACACACCCAATTCTCTACATCTATCAAGACCTTTCTGTCTGACTCTGATGATGAGTACACCTTTTTGTCTTTTGAGGGCACCTTGCTTCTGTTATCCTTTCCTGGGGCTTATACTCAGAACGGGATCACTGAACGCAAGCATCGTTATATCTTAGAGATTACCCATATTCTTCTTCTTTGCGGTTTTCTTCCCCTTATTTCTAGGCTAAATTTGTTAGCACTGTTGTTTATCTCATTAACCTACAAGCCTCCTCTCACCTAAGTGGTCGTAGTCCAAGTGAGTGTCTCCATAGGACACCTCCCTACTATGATCATCTTTGTGTTTTTGGTTATTGCTGCTTTGTTTTGCTCTCAACTAGGGAGAGAACAACGCTAACAACCCAGTCTATTTCTTGGGATTTTCTAGGATATATAGCCTTGAGCATAAAGATTATCATTGTTATGATCCCATCACTCATAGTATTCGCATCTTCCATGATGTCACGTTTTATACTTCTTCTTCCGTTGAGTCCTCATTTTCCTTAGTCCCTTGGTCCCTTGGTCCCTTTATCCTTCCTCTTCCCTACCCTTTTGGCTGAGAATGCTTCCCCTATGTCATCATATCATTCATCATTCGACCCTCCTTCAGAGCTTCTTTCTCGCTCCTCTCTTGACCCCTCCCCTCTTTTATCTGTTGAGTCTCCTGCAGTGTCTTCCCATCTTTCCTTGCTTCCTTTTGCTCACCCACCTGCTCATTTCACATACTACCATCGGAATCCTGCAGAGTCTCCATCTCGGCCAGACAACTCTGACGCCTCTCCTAGTACTGATCCAACTCCTAGGTTCCCTCTCACACTTATTCTTTTACATGATCGCTCCACATTACATCCCCCTGTCTGTTACACTTTTCCTAGCACCAGCGTTTCAGATGTCTTAAAGCAAGATACCTACAAGAAAGCAGTTCAGTCACCTAAGTGGTGGATTGCCATGGTAGAGGAGCTTAATGCCTTGACTAGGACTCACACGTGGGATCTTGTTCCCCATCCTTCTCTTGATGTTCCCTTCACCTTTCACTAAATCTACTGGGTGAAGACCCATTATGATGGGTCTCTCGAGAGCTATAAAGTGTGTTTGGTTGCTAATGGCTTTTAGTAGGAGTATGGCCGCGACTATGAGGAGACTTTTGCCCCATTGTTGGGTTCTTCATTAGCTTGATGTAAAGAACACGTTTCTTCATGGGGACTTAAAGGAGGTGGTTTACATGACTTCTCTCGCCGGCCTTCGAGTGCCTCTGGGGTCTATTTATTATCTTCACCGCGCTCTTTATAGGCTCAAATAGGCTCCACTGGCCTAGTTTAAACCGTTCAGCTTAGTGGTTAAGGCTGTTGTTTTCACTTCGAGCATACATGATCCAGTAGTCTTCATTCACTCTTTCTCTCGTGGTCAGACCATTCTTCTTCTATATGTGTATGATATGATCCTTACTAGAGATGACTCTGCTCACATTACCTTTGTGAAGCAGAAGTTATGTGAATCTTTCTTGATGACTGATCTAGGTATACTTCATTACTTCCTGGGTATCGAGATCACTTCTCATCTTGATGGTTACCATCTCTCTCAATAGTGTTATACTCATGACCTACTTGCTCGCTCTAATTTGACTGATACCCATACTACTGCTACACCGATGGAGTTACATTTACAGCTTCGTGCTTCTTATCGGATTTCCTTATTTGATCATTCTCGATCGCTATCGACATCTAGTTGCAGTTTGGTCTACTTGGTCATCACCTGTCCTGACATACCGCATGCAGTTCACATTCTGAATTAGTTCGTTGCGGCACCCACTTCTATTCATTATGTTCATCTTATTTGGGTATTGCGATATCTTCATGGCACTATATCTCATGGTCTATTCTACCCACGCCAGTCCACTCTTCAGCTGTAGGCCTATTCTGATGCTACTTGGGCTAGGTCTCCTGATGATCGGGTCTCTATCACTGGTTACTATATTTTTCTTGGATCTTCTCTTGTTGTTTGGAAGACCAAGAAACAACCTACCATTGCCAAGTCTAGTGCTAAGACTAAGGTTCGTGCATTGGCTTCTACTGTCCAGGAGGTGATCTGGCTGCATTCGATTCTACAAGATTTTGGTGTACCGATTACCTCTCCTACTCCTATTCATTGTGACAGTAATGGGGTCTTTCAGATTGTTACAGATTCTACCAAGCATGAGTTGACCAAACATATTGGTGTAGATGCACTCTTCACCCGATGCCATGTACATGCCCAAACTGTGTTACTTCATTATTTTCCTACAAAGGTCCAAGTGGTTGATTTCTTTACCAAGGCACAGACACGTGATCAACATCTATTCGTGTTATCCAAACTCAAGATGCACAATCCACATTGAGTTTGAGGGGTGGGGTGTTAGATATATTGTTGTATTGTACATGTATGTATAGACATATATGTATAATTGTCCAATTCTATATGTAGACCCAAAGGGTCACACTTGAATGTGGTGTGGTTCAAGCATATGGACTTGTTCCACACACACACACTTGAAGTTGAGGGTTTGATTTCCCAAAATTTGCAAGACTATCAGCAAAGGAGTTAAGATCTTTGGAGATGGTGTGGATGCTAGTATTAGGAAACAGTACTAGGTTTCTCCTCATGCAGTGGAATTCAGTAGTGATATGCCAAGCAATACTGGCATTGTAATGTTTCAGAAGTTGAGCCACCCCAGGGCAGTCACAGAACACCAAATTCGGCATCCAACCATTTTCATTGCATGTATGAAAGGCAAAGTTGATTGCAGCGATCTCAGCTTGCACGGGAGAGGAAGAAGTTGTGCCCCATGAACCTGTAGCTAGAATGCGCATGGAGTTAGTAAGGATTAAGAAACCTAAACCTGCGACCGAAGTGTCAGCCGACCAAGATGCATCAGTAAATATAACAATTGAGCCAGAATTAGAGCTGAGGAGAGCATACTCCCTGATAGAGTTTCATTTGAGATCAGAACAGAGTGACCAAGCTCGGGGAAGAATCACACAGGTATTGAGAGGTTCATTCCTAAATTCAAGGTTGCAGCGTTGCTTCCATATAAGCCAGGTGAAAGTAGCAATAAGGGCTTTGGACCAAGGATCCCTGATAAATAAAAGCCAAGCACCAGTGCTGAGAGAATCAATAAGATGTGAAGATAAATTAATCTTAGCAAAAAGGTCATGCCGACAATGCAGAATTTTTTAGCAAGACCAGAATAGGTGAGCAGTAGTTTCTGGCTCCAACCCACAAAGGGGGCAGGGGTTATTTGGTCCAATGTTCAAATTATAAAGATAGGAATAAGTGGGGAGTTTTCCATGAGCAAGCTTCCAGATATGAACTTTGATGCGCGGGATGACAGGAAGTCTCCAGATTTCACACCAACCAATCCAGGGATCAGTAGAACAAGGGTTTCTGTTCAGGTTATTGTAAACCGTGGAGGCAACAGAAACGTTACAGGATAACTGATTCCATTTCCAAACCAGAGTGCCATCATTATTAAAATTAGTGTCATTTATGCAGTTTATATCAAAAGAGTTTCCAAATAGATCATTGACAATAGCAGAGCAGAAACCATTAGAAGAAATCAGGTATGAAAATTTGAGCTCATCAAGATCCATGGAAGTATTAAGGAAAGTAGGCTTGCGAGAGATAGGAAGATCAAAAATACAAGCATCCTTCCAAATATCCACAAGATCAGGGTCGCAGGAAAAGAGTTTAAAATTTGAACGGACCACATTAGTCGTATTACAAATGGATTTATAAAACCAGGAGGAGTCAGGGAAAAAATCAGGATCCCAGAGACACCAACCTCTATATTTGTTTTTGAAAATGTGGACCCAAATTTTATCCTCAGAGTTAAGAATAGCTAAGAGGTTTTTCGTCATGAGAGAGTGATTCACAAGTCTAAGATTATGAATGCCGAGGCCCCCATTAGATTTGCAAAGTGTAGTAATTGACCAGCCAATCGAGTGAAAATCCTGATTATTGCTGCTCCTACCCCAGAGGAAGCACCGAGCAAGCTTAGAGATACAGTCCAGAATAGAGATAGGAAGATTCATTACCGACAAAATGTAATTTGGAATGGCAAAGACAGTACTGTTGAGAAGGGTAATTTTGCCAGCCATAGAGAGGGAAGAATGATTCCAAGAATGGATAACTCTCTGAACTTTATTAGGAATGAATTTGAGCTGGTTAACAGTTAATCTTTTAGGGGAAATAGGGATACCAAGATAAGTAAAGGGGAAGATACCCAATTTAATGCCAAGGATTTTTGATATAGCATTTGCCAAGAACGGACATACAAGGCTGATTTCGACAAATTTTGTTTTTGCCCAGTAAGGTTTTGATAAACATTCAAGCACAAGAGGCAATTTCTGGCGTTTCTCCTGGTAGCCTTAGTGATGAGGATTAGATCGTCAGCAAACAACAGATGATTGAAATTTTTTGAAAGATTTTGATTAAAGCCGTGGATCATGTCGAGTTGAAGGGCTCTGTTCAGAATAGCAGAAAGATTCTGAGACACAAGGATGAAGAGAAGGGGAGAGATGGGATCCCCTTGGCGAACGCCTCTACTACTCAAGATCCAGGAAGTAGGATGGCCATTAACGAGGAAAGAAAAAGAAGCAGAGTTGAGATAGGAACTAATCCAAGTAATCCAGTTTTCCGGAAAGAGCATCCTCTGAAGGGTAGCAATAATGGCAGGCCACTCAACATTATCAAATGCCTTTTCAATGTCAATTTTGCATATCATCCTAGGGGGGACATCTTTCTCAGTTTCTAAGCTATGGGCAATCTCCTGGGCTGCAATAATTACTTGAGTGTTCCAATGAATAAGAGAGGGATGTGAGGCCTTTCTGGCACATATTGTAGACACCATGATAGAAAGGACTTGATTAGAGGATATACTTGTAGTGAAAGAGTTTCCAGAGGTGTTCCTAGATGATTTTCATGGATTAACACCACATAGTGAAGTAGATTTCGCTATAGAGACAACACCTGGATATGCTTCTATTTCTGTTGTATCTTATAGGATGGCACCGGTAAAGTTACAAGAATTGAAAGCAGTTAGAGAAGTTGTTAGAAAAAGGGTTTATCAAACTAAGTACTTCCCCATGGAGTGCACCAGTGATGTTTGTGAAGACGAAAGATGGACGTACGAGATTATGTATTAACTTCAAGTAGTTGAATAGGGTAACTATCAAGAACAAATACCCGTTGCCTGGGATTGATAATATGTTAGACTAGTTGTGATGAGCACGTATTTTTCAAAATTTGACTTTAGATCAGGTTTTTGGCAGTTGAGAGTGGTAGACTGTAACATTTTAAAGACGACATTACGAACAAGATACTGTCACTATGAATTTTTAGTTATGCCTTTTGAGTTAACTAATGTACCTGCCGCATTCATGGCCTTGATGAATAAAATATTTGGGTAGTGCCTAGACCAATTTGTAGTGGTCTTCATCAATAACATCTAGGGCTAAGCAAAACTTGGTACCCAATCTGGTTTTTAAAACTAGATCGGGTACCTGGTTTTTCGGATCGACAAACACTCGATCCATAACCAACACCATTTAAATCAGATACCAAAAATCAGGTATTTGGTTTAAACAAGATCGGATATCGGATATCCAAATCTAAATTTAAGTTTTATCAAAAAACACTATATAAAAAACTTATAATTAAAAAATCTTATATTATTCTCTTTCCAACCAAAAATAATAAAAACTTTTATCAATTATAAGCAATACAAACGGGAACCATCAAATATATCATCATCAATAACAAAGCTAGAAATGAGAGAGAAGACAGGGAAGATGAGGACTAGAAGAGAAAAATTAAAAGAAAAAAAAATATTCTAAAAGGATTGGATTAGGTAATTGGATAATTTCTTTTTCTTTTTACTTTTAGCCCCAATAAAATTTAAATTATATATATATATATATATAACTCTCAAATTGATTAGATTAGCAATTTGGATTTTTTTTTTATTTTTTATTTTTACTTTTAGCCCTTATAAAATTTAATTTATTAATGAATATATATTGCTATTAAAGGATTAGATTATGAATTTGGTTTTTTTACATTTAGCCCATGTAAAAATTTAATTTATTAATATATATATATATATATATATATATATATATATATATATATATATATAACAATATATTGAGAACCATATCGGATTCAGGCACCAAGGTTTTATTTTCTCCCAACCTGGATCTGCTCCGGTTTTCATTTTAAAAATTCGGATCAGATACCTGATCCCCTTTTTTGGATCTGGTACTCAGAAAATTTGGATCCAAAAATCGAATACCAGATCAGATCATTGGATCAGGGCTTTTTTGCTCACCCCATCCTAGTATATTCAAGAACCATAGCGGAGCATAAGTCACATTTGACGATTGTTTTGCAGACCTTAAGAGAGCCCTGGCGATATGATAAATTGTGTAAATGTGAATTTTGGATGGAGCATGTAGTGCTTTTAGGATATATGGTTTTAGGGGATGGGGTTAGGCCTGATCCTACGATGATGAAAGCTATGATGTTGAAGAGAGAGTTGATCTGGAAATTAACAACCAACTCAAGACATAAAGCAAGACTACAATGAAGCATGGGAAAAGTAACTGATTGGTCAGGCTTTATTTTGTCTGTCTTTAAGATTAGTTAACCAAGGTTTTGTTGTTTATGTTTGTTGTCTAAGTATGTCTGAATGATGCTGTCTAAACTCTTTAATTGCTTGTTAGTTTTGTACTCTGTTATGATGAGAAAATTTCAGTAGTAAGTGTTCTGCTTCTTCAAGTATAATTCTTATTAAGTTTGTTTAGATCCTATCAGTGGTATCAAAGAATAGTTAATAAGAAGAATATGGGGAGTTCATCATCAGCCAAGGATGCCAATGTTCCTTTCTTTGATGGAGAAAACTACAACTTGTGGAGCTTGATGATAAAGACCATGTTTAGATCCAAGGATCTATGGACACTTGTTGAGAAAGGTTTCAGTCAAGAAGGAGATGGAAATTGGATCAATGAAAGCATGAAGAAGGATGCTAAAGTCCTCTTATCTAGAGCTTGTATAAGATAGAGGGGCTTTGGCATCGCTGGCTTCATGCTTTCGTCGGTTCCGCCCATCTGCTTCTTGATTGAAACCTTCCCAACTGAGTGTCCATAGATCACCGGATCTAAACACGGTCTTCATCATCAAGCTCCATAAGACCAGCAGTTTTCACTCATACATAGAAAAGGAGACACATTGCCATCATCACTTCGCCTGTGGTTAGTAGCGCAAGAGCACAGCTTGGGAGATCATTAAAGAAATGCAGGTTTCAGCGAACCCAACTACTCTTACTATTAAACTACATGCTTTACATCATGAGTTCGACTCAGCCAGAATGAAACAAGGAGAGAAGATCCAAGATTTCATAAGTAGAATCTTGGATATGGTGTACTAGATCGGCTCATGAATGAAGATCTTCCACAGAAGACAGTGGTGGCCAAACTCCTCAGGAGTCTTACACCAAAGTTCTCTCAAGTAGTTCACTCTATTATTGAAGCTAAGGATGTAAGTACTCTCACTATTGAGGATCTGAGCAATTCCGTAAAAAAAGATGAGTCTATCATCAACTTAGCAGGTGAACATGAAGAAAAGAAGGCACTCTTTGTGAAGAATACTCATTTGGTGAATCCTCTCTCATGTGCGGTAGAGGATGAGCGACCTCCCCATTCGCAGGAAGAGAGGTGGCGGAAGAGGAGGTGTTGCTGAGTCAAAATACGCACGTACTCTCGGTCACACCATCGAAAGCTAACCGACAACACAAAGCGCGAATCGATACTGTGTGTGTATTGTAAGAGAGTTGGGCATGTTAAAAGCCCAATGTTGGTACATATTAAATAAAGAAGCTAATGTTGCAAAAGATGATGAGAGAGAAAGTTGAAGAAGTTGCATTCGCATGGAAACTAGTGCGTATCTAAAGTCGGGAAGGAATGTGGTTTATTGATAGTGATTGCTCTAACCACATGTTAGGTGTGAAGGAGCATTCCTTCAGCATTGAAGCAACACCAAATGAAAATCAACCGGTTAGGTGATGGAAGAAATCCTTTGAAGGTTGGAAGTCATTGGAAGGGTTACTCTTCGTTCAAGTAATGGGAAGATCACTACACTGAATAATGTTCAATTTGTGCCAAAATTAGCTCATAACCCTATCGAGCGCTTCGGACGATGCCTAATGGCATCAGGATATGATGTAGAATTCTCATGAGGAGAGTGTATCAAAGAAGCATGTTCCAAGGTGAAAGTTGCTGAGTACTTACGATGACTATCACGGACTTTTTCCACTTGAAGAGGTGATGATGTAAACCCTCAATAGAATGTAGCACGAAAGTATACTGGAATGTCTCGAGATCTCTGGCACAAGAGTAGGCATACGGACATATCTAATATGAAGAACTTAAAGCTTCCTGCTCGTAACAACAACTAGTAACTTGGGTTTGCCGGTCATTCGCACGTATAAGCTCACAGGAATCATGCGCTTTAGGAAAGCGGAACACCATGCCATCCTCGACCAAAAGCTCAACATGTCAAAGCTTCAAAGCCTCGAGAACTCGGCCCATGCTTGATTTAGTTGGACTCCGTAAACGTCGAGTCGGCTTGGAGATAATTTATATTTTCTCTTGATAGTCGATGATTGTTCAAAGATTCTCTTGCGTATTTCATACGGAGGAAAAATCGAAACTTTTCAACAATTTAAACAATTCAAGCTACTTGTGGAGAAACAATACTCTCTACCAATCAAGGTTCTTCGAAAGGATCACGAAGGAGAATTCACTTCTCGTGAATTTGAAAATTATTGCAAGCTAGCCGGAATACTTCATAAGTTGGCAGCTCCCCACACACCAGAACAAAACGGCATCGCTAAGTAAAAGAATAGGATAGTTACGGAGATGGCAAGAACTATGTTGAAAGAGAAGGGCTTGCCGTCGAAGTACTAGGTGGAAGCCATCGCCACCTCGGTCTATATCCTCAACCAATCTCCAACGAAGGCTTTAAAGCTTCAAACTCCTTATGAAGCTCTGACTGGTGACAAACCAAAAGTTAACCACTTTAGAACGTTTAGTTGTCTTGCTTATTGCTTCATTGACTCTCAGCAACAAAGCAAATTTGATGCAAAGTCACTTTCCTACATCCTGATTGGATACTGTGATTGATCCAAAGCCTATAAAGTGATGGATCTGACACATCCGAATATGCGTGTATGTACCCTAAGTGCACGGGTGTCGTCATCACTACGCGTGCAGTGGGTGAGTCGAATCCACACACGAGGACAGTGGCTGCTAGTACTCAACTGTTCTCTCTGGCTCGACCTATTGATAAATGGAAAGTGTGTGGGTGATCTCATCGTGCGTATAGAAGCCGAATACCAGTAGATGAATATGCAAGGGTTAAAATGGACGGAGATCCTTCAATCAGTAAATAGTGGGGTATTCGGATGCTCCCCCTAGGATTCAGTGTGGTAGGTACATCGACAAGAAAAGTGTTTCTGCTGATGAGTAAAGTTAAGTCGCGGAAATCTAAAATATCTAATCGGATCCGGCCTCCCCGATCCGCCATTACTAGTCCCTACGGGGTCCCTGTGGAGAAATCGTCAATCTCAACACCTCACACCACATATGGTCGCAGCACTCATGATTCCAAGAGTTGTATCCGATTCGTGAAGATTGATTCAACCCTATTCCCCGTTAAGGATCCTAACCCGCTACAAGGTCCCATATAGAGAAATCTCTCAATCTCACGCCTCACACCAAATATGGTTGCATGTGAGCTAAGGAACCGGAGATAGAACACACTCAATCTAAGGGAGAGCGGACACCCAATTATCTCAAGGACTCACCCTCTCAACCCTCTTTTAACCTGAAGTTCTTAACTCTAATGGAGACCTCTCTCACATCAAAGTAACAAATCATGCAAACCAATCAACCACAAGGATTACACTAAAACAAGCAAGCAATGAGAATACAAGATTAAACTTAATCAAACTCGGATTAAATAGAAACACTAAGCAAAATCCACAAAAGATGAGAACTTAGGGTTCACAAGCCCAAATACCTCTTTAGGGTTTTTAGCTTCATGGATAAATATACAAAAATCACACCATCAATGAATGAAAGTACATTAAAACCATAGAAATAAACCCCTTATATATGAACTGGGATGGCCTTGATGGAGAGCCGGGACGCCTGAAGGACCCATCATGCTAGGTTCACCGGCGGCTTCCCGTGATGCTAGGCGACGTGAGGAGGAATCGACCAAAGCTAGGACGGCCTGACAAAGTCACGCAGTTGACCCTCTCTCCAAACCCTAGCCGTCTCACCCCTCAAGAGCCGCGCGCACTAAAGATGAGAGAATAGGGCAAACGGGTTATTTACAGGCCTTAGATCGCTGTCGCCACGCGTGCCTTCCTCACGCTACCGCAGTGGATTTTCTCCATGCGCACCGCTGCGGGCTGGCTACTCCCACGCTTACGCGCGAATGGGCACTTCACACCGCTACGTGCCTGGTTACATGAGCAAGAAGATTTGCACAAGACTTTTCACTTCTGACGCGTCCCGAACACCTCCTTCTTGAGGCCACATGTCCGGCACACGCCCGCTGTGGTAGGCTATAAGACTTTTCTTCATCGTAATCGTATCTTTTGAGAGGCCTTGCACTCTTCATACAAAGAGTAGGAACATGAAGATGCATTGCACTTTGTGCTTCCAAACTAGTGAAATCGACGTGAATCTTCTTGAAGTTGGCACACATCTCCACGCTTTATGAACTCGCTCTCGTGTCTTGGTCCTTGAATTGAACAAGCAAGAACTCCCAACATTGTGTCTTTTTATAGCCTATCTTTTGCTTCCTTTTTACTCTTCAAGGCATTCACAACCCATATGCATACAGAACACCAAATACACACATGAGACATAAACCACAAGTAAAATGATGGTCAATAAGCATGTAAAACAATTATATAAAATATAGTTTCACTCAAGCACTTATCAAACTCCCTGAAGATTTTTAAGTCTTGCTTGTCCTCAAGCAAACATTAAACATTATACCTATGGAAAGAAAAGAGAAGCGCTTTTGGCCTTAGGTTCACTCAAAATGTAGTACAAGAAATAAAATTCACATACCATGGAGAGAATCAAACACTAGACAAAAGCGATCAATGCTCTAGCAAACAATCCAACTCAAAAATGAACGTGATAAAATCCAAACTGCGTGTGTGTGAAAACTCCAACTCACAAGCCAACACTAGTGTCCACTACCAAGTTCTTATTAACAGT
>NW_024086635.1:0-12360 GCF_009730915.1 Dioscorea cayenensis subsp. rotundata
TCTTTAAAAATATGTTGCCCATGTGCAGGTGGTTAATATATAAAAAAAATATGTTGCCCATGTGCAGGTGGGCAACATGGGCGTGGGGAGGGCGCGCGGCTCGCCCCTTCACTCGGGACATGGCGCGCAGCGGCCAGCAGCCCCAGCAGCGCCGCACCGCCCGCCCACCGGCCCTAGGGTCCAGATAGCTCACGCGGGCGTGCATGGCCGTCTCGCAGCGCCATGTCCGGGCGTGCCATGGTCATGCACGCCATGTCCCGGCGATGAGGGCGCGCAGCCCGCCGCCACGCCCATGTGACCGAGAGGGACACCGGCGCCTACGCCAGACGGCGGGGAGCACCGTTGGGGACCGCCCTGTGCAATGGCGGGTTAGCGCGCATAAGCGGAGGCGCGGCAGCGCCGCGGCCGGCAAGACGGGGTGGCTCCGCGGCGCCACCCGGGCGTGCCATGGCCGTCTGCGCCTCATATCCGAGGCGATGGGGTGCGCCCAGCGCGCCGCCCGCCCATGTGATCGAGAGGGACACGGCGCCTCGCGCCGCGGGACGGTGGGGCACCGTTGAGTACCGCCCTTGTGCAATGAGCGGGTTAGCGCGGAAGCAGGGGGCACGGCAGCGCGCGGCGGCAAGAGCAGAGGGTGGCGAAGAGCGGGCGGTGCGCCACGAGAGCGGCGAGCACCGCCCGACCACCGCCAACTTCCGAGTGGCTCACGCGACCACTGGACATGCCATGGCGCCGTCTGCGTCATGTCGAGCGATGGGCGCAGCCGCGCCCTTCGCCTTACGCCCATGTGGCCGAGAGGGACACGGGACACCTCGCCGTGAGCAGCGGGGGCACCGTTGGGGACCGCCCTTTGTGCAATGGCGGGTTAGCGCGAAAGCAGGGGCACGGCAGCGCCGCGGCCCGGCAAGACGGGGTGGCTCACGGGCGCACCCGGGCGTGCCATGGCGTGCTGCGCCATGTCCCGGCGATAGCGAGGCGCGCGCCCGCCCACGCCTAATGTGCATCGAGAGGGACACCGGCGCCACGCCGCGGACGGCGGGGAACCGTTGGGGCCCGTCCTTGTGCAAGGGCGGGTTAGCGCGGAACCACCTCGCCGTGGTCGGCGGGGACCGGGACACAACGCGCACGACCCTTATTTACTGGGTATTTACTAAGTAACCAGTTCTACCGACCTAAGGTCAATGAAATACCATAGGTGGGGAGCCTAGGATCATTCTAAACTATAATTTAGTGGTTCCGTACTAATGTACGGTCCATAATCTTCATATTTATCTCTAATTTCTCTAAGAATTTGATATAATAAATCTAATTGACCTTGTAAGTTTGTACTAGAATAAAAATCAGTTTCTAGAATATATTGAGCATACTTAATAAGATAAATATCTCTAATATAATTATATAATTCTACTAAAGCCATATCTACTAAAACCATAAAAACCATATTAGTAAACAATCTAATAAAATAATAGTAAGTAATCTTAAAATAAAAAGTAAAGAGATAAAAGCTACTAATATTCTTACTAGTTCCATGGATTATTGTCGTGGCGAAACCCAAGGGAACATAAGAATAGTAACTACATAGCTTACTATATAAGATATAATAGAAGCTAAATTTAAATTTGCAGTATTTAAATCTATTATTATGTCTACTAGTTCCATGGGTTGTTTCCGTAGAGTAACCCAAGGGAGCATATAATAATAGCTAAATATCTTACTATGTTAACTATAATAGAAGCTGGAACTAAAGAAACTAAATTTAAAAGAATTATTACTATCATATAAAGTAAACTATTGATTTGAGATATCATAATAAAAATTTCCGTACTCAGTACTCAGGAGGATTCTTATCAATATAATCCTTATCTTTCCATATCGTTTCATTGATCATTCCTTCCTCTGATAAATACGCCTCATGTTACCAAGCATCAGCCTTTCTCCTGTCTTTCTTAAGAAATATAATAATCAATTATTATAATATCTCTTTGGCATCATACCTACGCTACTTTTCCCCTTCACACGGCTTCCTTGCCTTCAACGGGTACTTCTTCGCCGGTCCTTTAGCCAAAAGGATATATAATAACGATTACATACCTTATAATGAGCATAACAGGGTACTGGGCATATTTGCTCTTCACTGCGACGGAGTATGTATCTTCACCATAGTATCTGAATGGTTAGAGGAAACCCATATCTGGCACAAACCTTACAAGGATTATTCTGACAGAACCTCCCTTTCCCTTTCGGGAAGGGGTTTAAGCTATCATATAAATCAAGACAGAAAAATAAGTCTAAAGATTACTTCTACTACTAAGAATTTCTACTAAGAGAAGAACTAACTTTGAGAAGGAAACTTGGAAGAGAACTTTGCAAAGGAGGATTTTTTTGAAATCAAACTTTCATTCAAGATTTTTCACACCTTGTTACATGGAGAGGGGCTGCTTATATAGGCAAGCAGAACCTTTACAAATACAAAAGTACCCCTTCATTCTTATCACAATAGGGGGTAATATAGGAAAGTAGAGAAAAGTATATAAAGTACCCCTTCATTCTTATCACAATAGGGGGTAATATAGGAAAGTAGGAAAAAGTATAAGTAATAGGCATCATAGCCTATTTTAAACTATACTTTTTTTCTTACTTAAGAAACAAGCAAGCCTTATTTTATTTAGGCTAAAAAGGAAGCAGTTACATTTATAGCAGGCTACTAGTCTAGATGGTTGTCCTTCTGGATAGTTATCCTTCCATGGCGTTCATAAGATTTGCCTCACCAACTTCATCAATAATGTCTTCAAGGGCTGTTGGAACATTTTGAGCCGATTCATAAACTCCTACTGAAAAGTTAAATATGTTTTCATCTAACATACTGACAAAGATTTTGTCATCCCCATAAGTAGTTTCAAACCAATTAGCATTTGATGTCTTCAGATGATCAGTGAGTTCTGGGGAAGTAACCAAAGTCCCAATCATAGGAGAACGGCAGTATCTAGAATTTATTGAAGAAAATATTTTTAGATTTTGTTGTTCTCCAATAAGAAAATTTGTCTTGTGTTTTTTGTCTACTGTTCCAAGAGCATAAGCTCTCCATCTTCTGAGGCGTTCTTCCGTAGGGAGTTCAATATGATTTGATAGGAAAGAATGGTGGTCCCATTGGTAAGTAGTAGGGCTTCCATGGCGGACCATGTCAATTCGGACATAATGTTGAGTGTAGACTGGATATCCTCGGTATGAAGGAGGAACACTGAAAATTTCTAACACAACAAAATGTCTTGGGTAATAATTCATCATAGAGGAGATAATCTTCTTGAGTCTTTCAGGAAATTGGGGTAGAATCTTCATCTGTTCTTCTTTTGTGATAATAAGTTTTTTCAACAATCCGAGCTCAAAAAGTTGTTGAATAGTAAAGTCAGTAAGAGTTCCATTCCATTCAACAAGACTAATAGTAGCTTGGATTATAGAAAACCCTTCTTGGCATATGCAAGCTTGGATTCATGAATGATGCTGTCCTTTGAATTTGAGCATGTAGAAGCTAAGCCCATCAATTTGTAGAGGAGAAGTAGCCATTGTTTCTAAGAGCTGTACCATGTGGATCAATTGTTGGTGTTTTTCTTGATAAACTATTCTCATAATTTCTTTTTGGAGAGGAGAGAGCTGTGGAGGAAACTTTTCAAAAACTTGAACTTTCTTTTTCATTTCTTGCTCCCATTCTTCTTTGAGTAATGTTTTCTCATTTTTCTCTTGTTCGTACTTAGTCTTTACCTGTTCTAGTTGTTGCTTAAGATCTAGTACTTCACCAGAAAGGATTTTGTTTGTTTGCTGAAGTTCTAAGAAAGCATCTAGAGATTTTGGTGTAAAGGAGGGTTCATTTAACTGGATCCTAAGGTTTTTATTGTGGAGGTAATCACTAAAGGCTGTAAGGATTTTTGGAAAATGTGGATTACGGTTATTCGCCCAAATATTATCAATATAATTTCTTTCTTGAGGATCTAGTGACATGTGGAGGAGGAATGCGGAAGGAAAATGGGGAATCTAAAGGATAATTATTAAGACCTGTATAGGGATGTTTAAGAAATTGTTGCTTTGAGAGCGGAAAGGTGTTGTTTTTACTGAGAGAAGACTCCATTTCCTGTAAAAGTAAAGTAATGATTAGAAAATTAAAAAAAAAATTTAAAATGTTAGGAAAGTAAGCTTAGCTATCACATTAGCATATAACTCAGAGGAACTTATTGGTTTTATAATCCCCGTTACAGCTAAGCGTATGAACTAGCTAAGGTTTGGTAATGTAGCTTTACTCCCACATTAGTAAAAGGTACAGAGGAGCTTACTTGTCTGGTAATCCCCACCTTTACTAAGCGTATGGACAAGTAAAGGTTTTATACTTACAAAGAATTTTAGGGAGGCCTTTCGGATATTTGTTGGAGAAACATTAACCTTGAAAGTCTATCTGCAAGATCATTATCTTTCCCTTTTATGTGTTCAAAAATAATTTTATAATTGTCATTTAAAATTCTATCTTTAAAAGCTAGCCATCTTCTCTGGCTAATCCTTTTGCTATTTTTATTTTCAAAAAATTTTACTATAGCTTCACAATCTGTCCTTACTAGAATTTCTTTTTTATTTATAAGAAATAATCTAAAGCTATCTAATGCATAACAAACTGCTAATACTTCTTGATCTATACTATGAGTAGGTCCTTTTTCTTTGTATTTACCACTATTATATCTACAAATTAATTCCTCATTCTTTGAACTATATTTATGGGGTTTTGCTTTTAATACTGCACCCCATCCTAGCTCACAACCATCTGATTCTACAATCATATAGTCTGAATCTAATGGTAATCTTAGATCTGGTAATGTTCGTACTAATTCCTTAATCTTATTTATTTGTTTATCATCTTCTATATTAAATATTTTGACTCCTGTTAAAGAACTTTTACTATACAGAGGTCCTATAAGTTTTCCTAGGTTTTTAATAAAAGGTCTAGCATAATTTACTAGTCCCAAAAATTGTTGTAATGTTTTAACATCTCTAATAAGTGGGGTATCTAATATTTTCTTGGCTATATGTGGTTGTAACTTAATCTTACCATTTCCTATTTCTACTCCTAAGAATTCAATATTTTTTCTAAAAAATTGGGCTTTCTTACCACTTATGATAATTCCATGTTTTAAAAATTCACTGAGAACTAACTTCAAATGGCTTATGTGTTCTTGTTTATTTTTACTATGTACCAGAATATCATCTATATAAACACACACAAAATTTTTATATTTACCAAATATATCATCCATTTTCCTTTGGAATATACTTGGTGCATTTTTTAATCCGAATGGCATTACGAGCCATTCAAAATGACCTAAAGGACAAGTAAATGCAGTCCATTCTATACTAGAAGGATCCATTTTAACTTGCCAAAATCCTGACTTACAATCAAATTTACTAAAGATTGTACTTGTCTGAATGGAATTGATTAGTTCTGTTTTGTCTGGAATATCATAAGCATCTTCTATGGTGTTATCATTTAGTCTTCTATAATCTATCACCATTCTACTTTTTCCTCTAATTTGTTCACTATGTTTATTAACAATGAAGGCCGGGCTTCTATGTCTACTAGTACTCCTTCTTATTACTCCTAATTTTAATAAATCATTTATATGCATTTTATATTCTTGGATATTTTCATTTGTAGATTCTATCTTTTTATTTTGGATTCTAAAATCTGGGTCTTTTAATTCTAATTTACAAAAAAATTTATTTTTATCCCAGTGTTTCCAAGGATTATCTCCTATTATTTCTTCTTTTTCTAATTTACTTAATATATCATCAATATCAATATGACCAGAAGAAATTAGGTTATATAAGAAGTCTGGATTTACCATTTGATCTAATGGAGGTTCAAGAGTTAATTCATCAAATAAGCTACATTTACTAAACTCTAAAAGATTTTCATGAGTTTTTTCTTGATATTTAAGAGAAGTTAAATTTTTTGGATTTTTGCACCC
This sequence comes from Dioscorea cayenensis subsp. rotundata, assembly GCF_009730915.1. Taxonomy (NCBI): domain Eukaryota; kingdom Viridiplantae; phylum Streptophyta; class Magnoliopsida; order Dioscoreales; family Dioscoreaceae; genus Dioscorea; species Dioscorea cayenensis. The sequence continues at coordinate 6,003 of NW_024086635.1, forward strand.
TTTACAGCAAGATTGGTTTTTTGCATCAAAATATTCTGAAGCATATGATAATAAAGGTACTCCTATAAAACTAATTCCAGAGGAGGTTATAGTGCATCCATGGAAAAAATTAATTATTATATTTAGTCCTATAATGAACCGAGTTCTTCTAGTGCTAAAGTTTCTTAAACTAATATTCCCATTAAAATGCAAATAATTTGTTAGATGTTTTCCTTGGAAAAAACTGATTTTGCATGGTGCTAATTGTTGAGTGTATGTAAATAATTGTCCATCCATTTGTTCTGCCTTATATTGTTTTTCTAAAGAGATTTCATGTTTATATTCTGATGGAATCAAACTTTCATCTATAACAGAATTAGAACATCCAGTGTCAATGAGTCCTAATATATCTAGAACCCAGTCATTGATTTGAATTCTACATGGAATTTTAATACTATAGATAGGTGTAATATCTAAGGTTGGGTTTGTTTCAAAATTTTCTTCAGTAACTTCTCCTAAGTTTTCTTTTATCTTTGATTTTTCTTCTAGGTTATCTTCTTCTAGATCTGTTAGTTGATCTAATTGTTCTTGGTAAACTACCTTTCTAGTCTCAGGTAGTTTTTGTGTTATTTTATTTAAAAAATTATTGTGATTTTCCAAAAGTTTTTCTTGGTTAATCCTCATTATTTTATAACGATTTTTAGTTTGATTACTAATACATGGATGATTAAATAATAAATCAAAGTTGTTTAGTTCCATTTTCTAATTTTACTAGGGTTTCTTGTATTGTTTGTATAAGTTTATGTAGTGTTTCTACTATAGTTTCTAAATACAAGATTCGAAGTTCCAAAGTTTCACTTCTATTTATTCTAGGGGGCGGTTCGTTTGTAGAAGTTTCAGGAGGTAGCTGATGTTTATCTATTAAGCAAAATCTACAACTTTCATATAAGCAATTACTACATCTATATCGTACTTTTAAAGAGGGATATTTATTACAAAATTGGCAGGGTTTATCACTACTACCACTTCGAGGAATCCAATTATGATTACAGGAATTATTCATAATATCATGAAAGTATATCAAAACTCATTTCAAGTTTATCTAATTCTGCTTCAGAGAGTAGAAATTCTAAGGGGTCTATAGCAAAGGGATCAAAATTGGGATTCTGGGTTGGAGAAATTATTTCTATCTCATTACTAGAGGTTTTTTCTTTGTTTCTTTTCCTATGTTTCCTTAGACAATCCATGTCATATGTTATTCTGTCTAAAATATAACTTCGAGTTACATTTATCTGATTGTTCTTTTTAATTATATCTTTAAATTTTTCTAGCATATATATAAGTATGCTTATTTCTGTTTCAAGTTTCTGAGGGTCTTTCTTACTAAGTGTTTTATATTTTCCTCTATAATAAGAGGGTGGTTTCCTCATTCTAATGCTGCTAACATGGTTTCTATTTGGTCTAGTTGATCTAAATCACTATTATACCAGTCTTGGTATTTTTTATTTGATTCTAATCCTCCTAATATTCTATTAACAAAAACACCTTCATCTTCGTCATCACTAGTGTCTTGTCTAATATCATTAGGATCTGTATAACTAACTATACTATATATACTTTCTGTGTCACTTACGTTTTCATCTATGTGTAATAAATCTTCATTTACACATTCTATTAATATAGATTCTTTGTTATGATAATTTTTTCTTTTAGTACAATCCCTGACTAAATGGTTAGTACTACCACATGTGAAACAGCTTAATTTGTTCTTATATTCTCTTGTTTTGTCAAACTTCCTAACATGCTTGTCTTTGTTTAGGTAAGGTTTTCTAGAGCTACTTCTCCTAAGATGGTATTTCTTTTTAGGTTTATAATTATTCTTTCTAAATTTCTTAGTATCATTAGAGTCATATCTTTGGGGGGTGTATATATGTTTACAGAAACTATATTCACCTTTCCCTTTAAATTGTTTAGTTATTTGAATTTCAGTACATTTTTCTACTAGTTGTTCTATAATGAATTTTATCCTGGTTGAAATATTATCTAATTGAGGTAAGACTGGGGTCTCTTTATATTTTTTATGGATTATTGTTCCTAATGGCTCAGGTAATTTCATAAACAATTTATCTCCTATTGTTTTGTCATAGAAACATCCAGCTAAACAACTATAATACATAAAATCTAATAAGAATGGTTTGATAAAGGCCCAATTTTTTATTTGTATTTGTTCTAATTTCTTAATAGCTTCTACCTGCTGTCTTCCATAGTTTGCATTTGGTGAGTCTCCTAGGAGTAATAATCTTATTTTATTAACAAAATTATATGGATTATCTCCTAACTCTAAATCTCTAGCAAAATCTTGTGGATGATTTTGTTTATAGGCTTCCCATGCTGCTCTAGCTGATTCTCCTAAAAATTTTTCTAAGTAGCTATACATTTCTACTGGTGTTTTTGTATAGTCTAATTCATCATATTTTCTGCAAACCATCTGGCTCCATATTTCAATGATCTGTGGTCCATTTTTTGGGGGTCATGTCTCAGTTAGATTTAATAATCTTCCATCATCTATTAGCAACTTTTTATCTATTGTTTCTAATTCTAATCTTCTTCCTCTAGGTCTATTTTTATCAGAGATATCATTTTCAGGGTTATATGTATTATAAAGGGATTCGAGCTAGGTTGTCCACTTGGAATTGATACTCGATGTTCCATAAGAGTGGTGCTACCGCTACTTCGTCGTGGATATGAAGATGAGGGATTATGACTTGCTCTCGATTCCATAAGACTAAAGAATGGATTGCATCACTTTTCTTTCACGTGTTGATTGTAAGAGACAACTAGATTATCATTTTTATCATATTCTAATATATCATTGATGTCTAATTGTCCTCTTTCTATCATTTCTATTTCTAGCTTTAATATTTCTCTCTCCGTGGATAAACATATTCCTTGGATTATTATGGTTTGATCAGTCTATTCATCATTTTGTTCATCATATTGAGATCTTCTTTGTTTGGATTGGCTTATAGTTTCCCACCGAATGCTAATATATTGTTATGTATATGTCTTATAAATTACAGTTTCGTCGAGGTTGTGGGTGGTCTTGGTGAGTCTTAAATATATTCTACATTCTAATCCATCAAATGCTACTTAGAATCACTCGACCATTGGTTTTATCATTTTGACTTACCCTCTACTAGTTATGGCGCTTATGATTCACTCGTAATATCTAATTTATATTTAGTAGTGCGCTATTATGTCGCGTGGTCTTTCCTAAAAAGTCCCTATATTTAAGTGTAGTACTATACTAGATCATCATATCCTTTTGATTGTATTCCACCCCTATTAAATCTAGGTCTTTCGTATATGACTGGAGGCTACAATAAAATAAACCATTATTGCTACTCGTATCTACTCTATAGTCGCTATTAAAGCATTACGGACATCGTGATTGCCATCCTCTGTCACGCTCAAAGTAATTAATACTTTACTCGAATTTCTTTTCTAATTGATAGCACTAATTCCTATTACACATCAATCTCGTAGATGACTAGTCTTTTACTGCTCTCTTTATTTTTCCTAGTACTTTCTTTTAACTAGCGGAGTGAATATTTACTCTCTTTACTTTGTTGACACAAATATTTCTCTCTTCTTCTATTTATCCTTGATTAGCTGAGTATTAAAATTTAAATTTCTGCTTTTATAAAGGATTTTGGGTTTAATAACTCTGTTGTGCTGATTATTATATATTTCTCATGTCTCTTTCTCTATCAGTATTGATATTTCTTCTAATGTGGGATTGTTATTTTTATTTTTATTTAGGTATTTGCTAGAAAAGGATTTTCCTATACTACTTCTACTCTCAGATTGGTTATATTTCTTGAGGAAACACCGGCCGTGTGCTTCTTCAGGGTGCTGACCTTGTCCTTTAAAAGTCGTTATTTTGTTCATTTTTCTTTCCCAAATAATATACTATTATTTTCTTTCTTTTCTAATTTTGGTTTGGTTTATCATCTATCTTTTAAGTTATTAAACTGCATAATCTAAAGATTTCTATTTTAGATGTGGTTTCTTTATTATCTTCATCTATTATTTTTTAGCCTATGGTCTATTTTGTTCTAATTTGTCTAGTAATTGTATCAATAAGCTAATTATGGTATTATTTTTTGTTTTATTATTTCTTGATGCTGATTCCTGGAGGCTACATATGAACTTAAACCTTTGCTACCTCTAGGGTTGATATATCTTAGTTTCTTCAAGAGCTTTTAGATAAGATTCTTTACAAAATTACCCATTATGTAGTACTCAAGTGTTTTAATTCTTTTTAATAATTTTTTTCTATACTTTTTATATTGTTCTTCTATTTGATTATATTCATGCTGTATAATTCCTAAAATATGATTAATATTTAAAATTTCTAATTTATGGAATAACTCTATAACTTTATTGTTCTGATTTTTAATGTAATCAATATTTATTAATAAATCTTGGATTTTTGGGATTAATTTTTTATTCATATTTTCTATTTTTTGTTCTATTATATCTAAATTTTTTCCTTGAGAAATTATCATATCTATCAAGCTATTTTGACAAGGATTATTACTATGTATTTCATGGGGAAAATTATTTGGAAAATAACATTTTAATTGGAAAATTATTATTATTATTATTTGGAAAATTATTTTCCAAATAAAATTATTTGGAAAATTATTTGGAAAATTATTTGGAAAGTAAAGGATCATATTTAAGTTTTTTTAAATATATTCCATTCTAATCCATCAAATCTACTAGAATCACTGACCATTGGTTTTATCATTTTAACACCTCTACTAGTTATAGCGCTTATGATTCCACTAATATCTAATTTATATTTAGTAGTACTTATCTGTTAATTTTCCTAAAAAGCCTATATTTACTAGAAAATTACTATTTTTTACTAGATCATCATATCCTTTTGATTGTATTCCAATTTCTATTAAATCTAGGTCTTTAATACTTACTGAAAAATCTGGACTGCAATAAAATAAACCATTATTATTACTCATATCTACTTCAATAGCTGTTATTAAAGCATTACGGGCATCAGATTGCCACCCTCTATCTGCTAAAGTAATTAATACTTTACCTGGAATTTCTTTTCTAATTAATCCTTTAATTCCTATTACGATCAATCCTAGATGAACTAGTCTTTTACCAGACTCTTTTATTTTCCTAGTACTTTCTTTACTAACCAAAGGAATATTTACTTCATTTGTTGACACAAATATTTCTTCTTCTCTATTTATTCTTATTAACTGAGTATTAAAATTTAAATTTCCTGTTTTATAAAGGATTTTTGGGTTTAATAATTCTATTTGGTGATTATTATATAAATTGATTATATTTGCGTTTTTATGGAAATGAGCCTCTAAATAGTAAAATACATCGGAAGGATATAAAAGTAATTTCGAAAAAGGCACGTGACCTCCATTGATTCATTAGGGCACATAAACCTGGCATAACAATATGTACCGGTTTGGGGTTAATTCCTCATCTGCTCCGAAACCCTAACCCTAGTCAGGAACAAGGGATCAATCAATGGCGACGATAAGCTTGAGGAAGGGGAACACTCGGCTTCCGCCGGAGGTGAACCGTGTGCTTTACGTGCGCAACCTCCCGTTCAACATCTCGAGCGAGGAGATGTACGATATCTTCGGCAAATACGGAGCAATCCGCCAGATCCGGCTGGGCACAAACAAGGACACTCGTGGCACAGCCTTCGTTGTCTACGAGGACATCTACGACGCCAAGACCGCAGTCGATCATCTCTCCGGCTTCAACGTCGCCAATCGCTACCTCATCGTCCTTTATTACCAGCAAGCCAAGATGTCAAAGAAGCAGGACACGAAGAAGAAGGAGGAAGAGATCATGAAGATGCAGAGAAGTATGGGCTATCATCCAAAGATAAGTAGTAGTTTGGTTGGTCTCTCTGCCACTCTTTTGTTTTGTGTATCTCTTATAATGAATGGATTTGACTGATGTATTATTGACTTTTTGGATTAGAACTCTGGTTTTTGCAATGATATGTTACATTTACCATAACTTGTTTTGATGAATTGTCAGCATGTTCTTTTTGTTTTTATGGTTGCTTACAAAACTCCCAAATTTGATGTTTTTTTTTTTTTGCGCTATATATACATATATATTATGTAATCTAGTTTGATTGATTGGTTGATTTGATTGCAATCTTGTTTGACAATAAGTTTTGGTGTGAGTTCTATTGGCTTGACTATCAGGGTAGTATTTGATCTTAGTGATAGCCATTGTTGGAGATGTAGTATAGATTGTGTAAATTTGGAGGATAATTTCTTTTAAGGAATTTGTTTGTTAACCTAGGGCT
>NW_024086636.1:0-16806 GCF_009730915.1 Dioscorea cayenensis subsp. rotundata
CAGTTACGTATTGCTTCCAGAGCATCAGGTTCGCTATTAGCACTTATCGAGACTCCGGTTCGGACAGACTCGATTCCTGGACACGACCATACTGCGAGATTTACAGCAGGGAGATGAATTCATTGATGAGGTAGAGGATCTCGTTTCAACAGGTGGTTGGCAGTAGTTATTGATGATTAGAGAGCCAACCATTCTAGAGTTTGCACTGGAGGTACTATCATCATTCGAATTTGACAGATCTTACGCAAGCTTCGACAGTTTGGACACCATTCAGTTCAGAGTATTTGGACACCACCATATCTTGAGTGTCACTCGGCTTTTCGAGACGACTTGGCTTGTATGAGGAGGTATTCACATATCACGGAGGAGTACGCCCGCCATTCTTGATCGATTATCCTAGAACCTTGATCCCGCAGAGAGCTTACAGAGTGCTATGTTGTCAAGGTCAATACAAGCCAGGGGTGTCTAAGGCCACGTGCTTTTCCCGACCTGCATACAGGTATTTACATGTCATCATGAGTAGGTCGGTGAATGACCGTGGTGACAAAGACCGTGTTCTCGAGCCGACAGTGAATTATTGTATCTGTACTCGATGGTGCAGTGCGTACCGATTCACTTAGGGCACATCATGGCATTGTACATCAGACATCAGGGGCACTATGCTAGACTAGGAGCGATCTTCTCGGGCCCCTACATTACGAGATTAGTGCTAGGCATGGGTCTCTTGGATTCGATTCGCGGGGCCAAGAAGACGAGTATACCTGCAGCCCTGAGCCTAGAGACGATGAGGTTGATGGGCATGGTCTGCAGGGTTCGGACAGGGATTTTTTCTTTAGTACTACCAGCTCCAGAGATAGCCGAGGATGAGGGTGATGAAGCCGGGGGATCTCAGCCCGCTCCCGAGCCTCAACCAACCCTGATGAAGACTGAGGCACCTCCAGTGGCAGAGGAACCACCTCCCGTGCGTATATTTTCACCATCTCGAGCTTATGATTGCTTTGAGAGGCTCGAGAGCTCTTTGGGGGTGATACGGACAGAGGTAGCTGAGTCTCGAGCCGAGATTATAGAGATTAGCGATACGCAGACCATCAGTTCCTCCTTCACCCTCATCCCCTACCCAGGTACCGGTGGACCCACCATGTGCATCTTCACCAGAGCAGTAGCTAGTGCACCCTGAGCGAGGGCTGACACCGACATTTGATTTTTTTAGTTCTTTTTTTCTTTTATGCATTTTATTTTTAGACTTGTTCACTCGTAGAAAGGATTCTCCTTCTTAGTTTATTTTTTTCATTTTGCATCTCGAGTTGTATTCATTGTCTATCTTTTTATAAATACTCGAGATATTTTTGTTTTTTTATTGAGCTTCACTGAACCCCCTCGTGTATGCGTGCAGATGGTCTTGTCTTCTTGGGAATTGAGACTTAGTCATGGGCACGGCCAAGGTGCTTAGGCACTTAGCCAAGTGAGCTTCACAACCCATCGGAACACTACCTCCATGGAATTAGCATCATCAAACGCAACACTAGGAGTCGGGGAGTATTGTTTTGATTGCTTCTCCCACATTTGCTTTTTGAATGATATATATATTTTTGAGTGAGCTTTGTATGTGTACATTGGGGACAATGTACAACTTAAGTGTGTGTGTGGGGGAGTTTCATAGTGCAGACATTCTTTTATATTGTTCTTGATTGATATATGCTCACATAGCCAATGGCGGTTCACCTTAGTTGCAATGATTGAATTCTTGAGTTTAGGAAATTTTCTAACATTGAATGTTTTCATGCTCTAGTTCTTGCTTGAATTTCTAGGAATTTTTGCCCAATTTACACTTAGTGCACTACTCACTCTTTAAACTCTTTTGGAAACTCAAGTTTTATGTTAAATTCTGAAAAAAATGGAAAATCAAAAGAAAGAACAAAATAGTTTTATTGTTTATTTGTGCCTATTGGGTGGAAAGAGCTACCACCTATGAAGTATGATGCTACTCTCATAAATCAGATACTAGCTATGCCCTAATGAGAGAAAGAGCTATCTCATAGGATGAGTGAAAGCTACCACTCCGGTAGAAAGAGCTACCACTTCGAAAGTGTGAAAGCCACCTTAGCGGCCGCTTTGGAAAGGGCTACCTTAGAGGATGTGTGAAGCTACTACCATCTTTGAAATTGCTCTCATCTTTGTAGATAAATAAGTCCCTTGTGCTTAGAACTTTGAGGAGTATACCTTGGGTTGTTTTGAGTGAGTTCACACAAGTACACGATTTCAGGTTTGTTTTCTTTTTTGATTCAAGTTTTTAGCTAGAGCTTTGATTTTTTGTATTTAATGTTGAAATTTCCCTTACTTGTAGAATGCTCTCTTTGTATACTTTGGTGAACCTAAGGCCAAGCAATTTCAATATGTTCTTCATTTATGCACAGAATGTTTAATTTTTGCTTGAGGACAAGCAAAAGCTTAAGTGTGGGGAGTTTGATAAGTGCTTGTGCGATATGAATGCGAAGCGTTCATTCCTTATGTTGAGCATTACTTTTCTTGGGGTTTTACACTAATATGTGTGTTTTTTATGTTACTTTTATGCAGGTAGGGTTGTGAGGCCGTTTATGAAGGAAAGAAGCCAATGTGGATTACAATACACTGATTTTGGAGGAAATGTTGCTAAGGTTCAAACGCGAAGACATAGGTCGATGTAAAATGCTAGAGTGTGTGCCAACCTCCTCATATTCGAGTTTGGCACATCCATTTGGCGGGGCACAAAGGCAGTCACACTCGAGCATTCCGACTTATGCACATAGAACATGAGCTCCACCAACTTGCCTATCATTATAGAAGCAAGTGATCCACGACGTGAACGTGTGCCCGTTTGCGTTACTCCGATGAAAGTATGGATTAGGGAAGCTATTCAGGCCGGAGACTATAGCAGAGCACTATAGCAACACGGTAGCAAGTATTGTAGTAGCATTATTCACAGCCGGCCGAGAAAACAGGAGTTTAGAGAATCCACACGGGCGTGTGGAAATTATCCACGCCCGAGTGGAAATTTAGCACTGGCGAGTGAAGCATCCACGCCCGTCTAGTTGCCCGAGTCCAGCCCTATTTAAAGTCGAATCAGCACCGATTTTAGTATTTTTTCCTCCATCTTTTCCCCAACTTGAGAGAGGGCTTCATCTAGGATTTTAAAGGGTACCGGACACTGTTTTGGAGAGGTTCTACGGCTCCGACATCGTCATTCCTTAGGAAGAAGGTTGGTAGGGGAGCTTCCGTCGAGGCATATCCTATACTGGACGAGGGAATCCTTGGACGACGAGTAGAGGACTTTCCATAATACCATCGAAATGACTATCGAGGGGATTTATTTATGGATTCATTGCTTTTACATTCTATTTCTTTGATTGTACTTAGCTCCATAGAGATAAACCCCTAGTGGGTACTTGGGTATTGTGAACCCTATGATGTATTTGTTTCATTGAATCTCTTTATTATGCTTTCAATTAATTGATGTTTATTGTGAGTTCCAAGCTTGAATGCTTGATTGCATGAACATTTTCCCTAGAGTGCCACTAGGGTTGAGAGTTCTCATTGTTAACCTTGTGAGTGAGTGACACACCACAAGCATTAGAAACAGCTAGATTGGAGATGGTTGAGAGGGTGAGTCGAGAGGTACAGGAGCGTCCCCTTTCCCCATCCGACGTGATAGATTGTACCTCCGTTCCTCGAGTTCTTTACGGCTATAATAGAGTGAATGGTCTAAGGGATGAACTTCCGCTGGGGCTTAGTTGCGCGTACAACGGAGTGAAGCGTTGAGGTGATCCTAGTATGTGGGGCTCAATTGTGGTTAGGGACCTGCCAACTTGACCAAAGGGTTAGGTCTATAATTAGGAAGAGATTTTTCAATTGGAATCCCTAGAGCTCATTGCAACTCTATGCGAGTGTGAGGTGTTGAGATTGTTCGATTTCTCCTCCGGGACATGTATAGAGTTAGGCATAGTTGACCTTAGATTTGGGACTATGTAATTAAGGATTTCCACGACTCACCATTGCATTGATTAGGAAGCATAATAGAGGGTTCTTGCACTTGAAACAATTATCCTAGGCGGAGCATTATCCGAGTACCCCATCTTTATCGATTGCCTTACCCCCTTTCTTTACTTTTGCTCTCTTACTTGTTCTTTTTATTATTGAGAATTGAATCATTATCAGACTTATCATCATTGATCTTTCACATAGCTAAGAATCGAATTAAGTATTTTTATTCCCTATTCCCTGTGGATTCGATACCGGCTCACCCGGGATTATTACTTTGACAAACCCGTGCACTTGCAGGATATACGCAAGGGGACCTTGTCATTAGACAAAGCTAGATTGGAGAGGGTTGAGAGGGTGAGTCTAAAGGTAGCGGAGCGTCCCCTTTCCCCTCCGGTGTGATTTATCCTACCTCCATTTCATTGAGTTCTTTTTGTTCATAGTAGAGTGAATGGGCTAAGGGATGTCCTTCCGCTGAGGCTTAATTGCAGAGGCAACAGAGTGAAGCGTTGAAGTGATTTTAGCACTTATGTCTTAATGGTGAGTAGGACCTCTCACTTGGACCAAAGGGTTAGGTCTATTTCTAGGAAGTAGGTTTATCACTTGGAATTCGTGCGATTCTATCCGAGTGATAGGTGTTGAGATTGTTTGATTTCTCCTCCGAGACATGGTATAGGGTTATTCACGGTTGACCTTAGATTTTGGGACCATGTATTGAAGGATTTCCACGAATGATTAATGCATTAGTTGGGAGGCTTCATAGTCGGTTTTGCACTTGAAACGATTGTCTTAGGTGGATCAATATCCGAGTATCCCATTTATATCGATTGCCTTATCTCTCACTTACTTGTGTTCTTCTCTCTCTTGTTTATTTTATTCTTGTTTACATTACATCTTGTCAATACAATCATCATTCATCTTCAATTGGTTACGAAACAATTTAAGTATTTTTACTCCCTACTCCCTGTGGATAGGATACCCACTCACCTGGGATTTTATTACTCGTTAAACCGGTGCACTTGCGGGACATATGCAAGGGGCATTGTCAACAATATATAGCAAGCAATAGGTAGCACTATCATTCCATTAACTTCTTTCGGATGGAGTGGTTGTCGAATGCCCATCTCCCGTAAATCTAGACGAGCCTTCAATGAATCTTTTATTTTATCCTCAATATTAATCAGTGTTCTAATAATATTGTCGAAGACATTTTTTTCAATATGCATCACATCCAACTATGATGCAACTTTTGATTATGATAATAGGGTAAACTGAAAAAAATACTTGCTTTTTGCCGGCTTTCCCAAACTCCATTTGCTTCAAATGACGAGGTTGGTTAAGAACATCATCACCACTTAGCTGTTTTGGTCTTCTTTCTTTTGTACCATCAAATTGTGTTGCTTGTTCACTCCATTTATGATTTAGTGGTAGAAATCGATGATGACCCATGTAACAAGTTTTGGCCCCATTCCGCAAATGATAATGGTATGTCTTATTATTACAGCAAGGACAAGCGAGCTTTCCTTGAGTACTCCAACCAGAAACATAGCTATATGCGGGAAAGTCATTTATAGTCCACATTAGTGCTGACCTCATTTGAAAATTCTCTTTCATTGAAGCGTAATAAGTATCCACCTCAGACTACCAAAGATTTTTCAATTCATCAATCAATGGCCTCATGTATACATTAATGTCATTTCTAGGGCCTTTAGGTCCTAGAATCAGTAAGGTTACAAATGAATATGTCTCTTTCATCCACATCCATGACGGAAGATTATAAGGAAACAAAATAACTTGCCAAATGCTCTATGCAATGCTCATATTTCCAAAAGGATTGAACCCATCAGTACCTAAACCAAGCCTTACATTTCGAGAATCACAAGCAAATTGATTATAAATATTATCAAAATTTCTCCAAGACTCTGCATCTGCTGGATAACGTAGGACACCATCATTGATGCGTTTCTCACTATGCCACCTCATATCTTTAGCTATTTTTTGAGACATAAAAGTCTTTGTAATCTTGGTGTAATAGGAAAGTATCTTAGGACTTTATTGGCAATTTTTTTCTTTTCTTTTCTATCACTACTTTCATTTGATTTCCATCTTGAAAGGCTACAAACCGGACATTGAGTTGTATTCAAATGCTCTTTGTAGTAGATAATACAGTCATTTTGACATGCATCAATTTTTTCATAATGCAAAACAAGATCACTGACCAATTTCTTTGTTTCATCGTTTGAATTTTGCATTGTTTTACACATAGGAAATGCATCCTTCAACATTGTTAGCAATATGTTAAATGAATTATTACTCCAAGCATTCATACACTTGATATGCATTAATTTCACCACAAAAGATAATATAGAATACTTGTCACAACCAGGAAATAAAGATTGTTTTGCATCATTTAATAATTTGAAAATTTTTTTGCATCTTAATTTGGCTCTTGAGGGTTATTAGGATTGTGTTCTCTTTCATCTACTATGTGTGGATAGATATCTGCAATCATATCAACCATATCATGAACGTTTTTCATATTCACCTCATGTACTTCTTCCTCATTAACCAACTTATCAGTGTATTCACCATCACTATCTTCCTCTCCGTGCAAATACTAAAAGTTATAAGTCGGCATAATTCATCTACGTAATAAATGGATGTGGTCCTCTTCTCTAATTAGTCGATATCTATTGCAACAGTCCACACAAGGACAATTAATTTTCTTGTGTTCATCTTTCACATGATCAAATGCAAAATCAAGAAATTTTTCAACTCCATTAAAATATTCTATGCATGATCTTGTAGGAAGATTTCTCCAAGACTTATTAAGAGACATTCCAATTTCTACAATGCTTTTGTTATCAGTGTTGTTGTCATTGGTCTCCTATACCATATGAACATTACTTCTTTTTAAACTTTATTTTATATACATTAAGAATGAGCTTGTAATATCAAGGTTTATCATCTATGCAAGAAAACATACTTATTAGTAATACATGAAACACCCACGTTAATAATTTCATACAGAAAAAAAGAAATTAAATCACTAAGATATAATAGTTTTTCAAGAATATAAACAAAGGAACCTTGTCATGATGTTATAATCGCTTTCAAATTAGTAATTAGATAATAACTTTATGCAAAAATAAATAAATAAATAAATTAAATCACTAAGATATAATAGCTTTTAAATAATTTAAAATAAAGGAACCCTATCATGATATTGTACTGCAATAACTGATAAGTGCTTGTGTGATACGAATGCAAAGCTTTCATTCTTTATGTTGAGCATTACTTTTCTTGGGTTTTTACACTAATATGTGTGTTTTTTATGTTACTTTTATGCAGGTAGGGTTGTGAGGCCGAGTATGAAGAAAATAGGCCAATGTGGATCACAATGCACCGATTTTGGAGAAAATCTTGCTAAGGTTCAAACGCGAAGACATAGGTCGATCTGAGATGCTAGAGTGTGTGCCAACCTCCTCGTATTCGAGTTGGTACATCCATTTGGAGGGGCACAAAGGCAGTCACACTCGAGCATTCCGACTTACGCACATAGAACAAGAGTTTCACCAACGTGTACACCATTGAAGAAGCAAGTGATCCACGACGGGAACGTGTGCCAGTTTGCGTTACCCCGATGAAAGTATGGAATTGGGAAGCTATTCAGTTCAAATACTGTAGCAGAGCATTGCAGCAACATTGTAGTATGTATTGTAGCAACACTGTTCACAACCGGCCGAGAAACCAGAGAAACATAGAATCCACACGGCCGTGGGAAAATTATCAACGCCCGTGTGGAAATTCCGCACGGGCGTGTGGAGCATCCACGCCCGTGTAATTGCCCGATTCTAGTCCTATTTAAAGCCGATTCAACCCCGATTTTGGTATTCCTTTCTCCATCTTTTCCCCAACTTGAAAGAGGGCTTCGGCTAGGGTTTCGAGGGGTATTGGCCAAGGTTTTGGAGAGGTTCTATGGCACCGACATCATCATTCCTTAGGAAGAAGGTTGGTAGGGAAGCTTCCATCGAGGCGTATCCTATACCGGACGAGGGAATCCTTGGACGACGAGTAGAGGACTTTCCACAAGACCATCGACACGACTATCGAGGGGTTTTCTTATGTATTTATTGCTTTTACATTCTATTTCTTTGATTGTACTTAGCTCCATGGAGAGCTAAACCCCTAGTGGGTACTCAGGTATTGTGAACCCTAGGATGTATTTGTTTCTTTGAACCTCTTTATTATGCTTTCAATAAATTGATGTTTATTGCGAGTTCCAACCTTGAATGCTTGATTGTATGAATATTTCCATTAGAGTGACACTAGGGTTGAGAGTTCTTGTTGGTAACCTTGTGAGTGAATGACACACCACGAGCGTTAGACAAAACTAGGTTGGAGAGGGTTGAGAGGGTGAGTCGAGAGGTACAGGAGCGTCCCCTTTCCGATCCAGTGTGATAGATTCTACCTCCGTTCCTCGAGTTCTTTGCGGCTATAATATAGTGAATGGTCTAAGGGATGAACTTTCGCTCGGGCTTAGTTGTGCGTGCAACGGAGTGAAGCGTTGAGGTGATCTTAGTATCTAGGCCTTAATTGTGGTTAGGGACCTTCCACCTGGACAAAAGGGTTAGGTCTATAATTAGGAAGAGATTTATCACTTGGAATCCCTAGAGCTTATTGCAACTCTATGCGAGTGCGAGGTGTTGAGATTATTCGATTTATCCTCCGGAACATGTATAGAGTTAGGCATAGTTTACCTTAGATTTGGGACTATGTAATTAAGAATTTCCACGACTCACCATTGCATTGATTAGGAAGCATAATAGAGGGTTCTTGCACTTGAAACAATTATCCTAAGTGGAGCATTATCCGGGTACCCCATCTTTATCGATTGCCTTACCCCCTTCTTTACTTTTCCTCCCTTTCTTGTTGCTTTTATTGTTGACAATTGAATCATTATCACACTCATTATCATTGATCTTTCACATATCTAAGAATCGAATTAATTATTTTTATTCCCTACTCCCTGTGGATTCGATACCCGCTCACCCGGGATTATTACTTCGACAAACCCATGCACTTGCGGGATATACGCAAGGGGACCTTGTCAAGTTTTTTCCGCCATTGCCGGGAAATAGACGTTTAGAGATACTTTGCACTTTGTTTTCTTAGCTATTTCACCATACATTCTGTTTCATATCTTCTCATTCTATCATCGTTCTGATTTTCTTTTTCTTTCTTTTTGTTGCAGCTCCAGGTTATGACCCGAGGAAATCCATCAATATTGATTGAAGGAGACCCTGAGCTTGAACGTACACTTAGAAGAAAAGGGAAAGAACCTGTGGAAGAACAGCATAATTCAGCTGATTTGGAAGAAGAGGAATCTGAAAACATGGTCGGGCAGAAGGAGCAACAGCGAACACTATATGACAATGCCAGACCTTCAGTGTTGGGGACGCAATCGAGTATTGTGTGTCCTCCGATTAAAGCTCTAAACTTCGAGCTAAAGTCGGCATTCATTCATATGCTATAGCAGTCCGCACAATTTAACGGTTTGGCCGATGAGGATCCAAATAGTTATATAGAGAGCTTTTTTGAGGTGTGCGACATGCTGAAGATAAATGGGTTTACGGATGATGCCATCAAATTGAGAGCCTTCCCATTTTCCTTGAAGGGGAAAGTGAAGCAGTGGCTACACTCATTATCTAGAGCATCAATCACTACATGGGAGGAGATGGTAGAAGCTTTTCTACCCCGTTATTTCACTCCTAGAAAATCAGCAAAGCTTAGGAATGAGATCTCATCCTTTGTTCAGTTGGAATTGGAGTCTCTATTCGAGACACAGGAAAGGTTCAAGGAGCTCCTGAGAAAGTGTCCGCAACACGGATTCCCGGAGATGATGATTGTTCAAACCTTCTACAATGGTTTGAACCCGAGTACAAGGCAACTCTTGGATGCGGCAGTAGGAGGTACCTTAAGTAGCAAAAACCCCGATGAGGCTCATCAATTAATTGAGGAAATGGGGTTAAATAGTTACCAATTGAATGCTATAGAGAAGAAAAAGGTGGCCGGTATCCATGAAATTGATGCGGTAACCTCATTGGCGGCGCAAGTAGAGAGTCTGAGTAAGAAGCTAGATCTCATAGCTTTGAATAGAGTTGCGGTCGTGACCAATTGCACCGGTTGTGGTGTAGGACATGCTCCCTCCGATTGCCCGATCTCGATTGGTGATGTTTCTTCAGTGGAAAATTTTGAATCTGTAGGTAATGGCATGAGACCTTAAGGAAACCCATATAGCAATACTTATAATTTAGGTTAGAAGAATCATCCTAACTTTTCATGGAGTAATGAAGGACCACAAAAGGGCATGGGGCCACCGGGTTTCCAACAACAACAAGCCCCCCAAGTGGAAAACAGAATTTCAGGCTTGGAAACCCGAATGACGGATTTAGAGAAGCACTTGGCTAGATTTGTTCAATCTACAAATACATGGTTTGAATCAGTCGAGCCTACACTTCGCAATCACACCGCCTCTTTGCACAACCTTGAAAATCAGGTGGGGCAAATTGCGAAGTCTCTCTCCGAAAGGCCACATGGAAGTTTACCAAGCAATACGGAAACCAACCCTAGAGAACATGTGAAAACGATCAGTTTGAGAAGTGGTCATGAGGTTGAAGGGAGGCTTCTGAGTGAGAAGCCGAAAGAACACGCACCCGAGGTTATAGGGGTTGAGAAGGGAGCGAAGAAAGAGAAAGAGGTGGCATCCCCACCTTTCAAGCCAAGAATCCCTTATCCGTCTAGATTAAAAAATGACCAAGGGGATGAACAGTATAAGAAGTTCCTGAGTTTATTCAAGCAACTACACATCAACATTCCTTTGTAGAGGTATTAGCTCAAATGGCTAAGTATGCGAAGTTCCTGAAAGACTTGTTGACCAACAAGAGGAAGTTGGAGGAGAGTGCTTCAGTGGTGTTAGATGCTTCATGCTCGGCGGTGCTGCAAAAGAACATGCCGAATAAGAAGAAAGACTCGGGAAGCTTCATTATTCCGTGTAACATCGGCAACTTAGGTGAAGAAATGGCACTGGCGGATTCAGGGGAAAGTATCAATGTCATGCCATAGACTTTTTTCCAAAAGCTAGGCTTGGGAGAGCGTAGGCCTACTCGGATGACTTTACAATTGGCGGACCGAACGGTGCGACATCCGAGAGGCATCATTGAAGACGTGCATGTCAAGGTGGACAAGTATATTTTTCCGGTTGACTTCGTAGTGCTAGATGTCGATGAGGATGCGGATGTAACCTTGATACTTGGGAGACTGTTCTTGCGGACTTCCAAAGCATTCATTGACATGGACGGCGGAGAGCTCACATTGAGAGTTGGAGATGACAAACTCACTTACAGCCTTGCTGAAGCCATGCGGCATTCTCTCGATTTTGATGACACTTTGTATTTCCTAGATACTACTGATGAGCTTGTTGATGAATACATGCAGGAAATGTTTAACCCAGATCCATACGAAGGTTTGTTCGACCAAGAGGAGAGCAATGAAGAAGTAATTATGCTTGGGTCGACTGAGGAGGTAACATCTACCCCGGGGATATTGATGAAGGTGCTCCGGAAAATGAAGAGGGCTAGGAGACGTCACCGAAAACACTCCAAGACTGTTGGAGACATACATGAACCGCGAAGGTTGGATGAACCCATGCTAGGTGGTCCGAAGCCCGATAATACACCCCCTACCCTTAAGAGACTTTGCACATCATGTTTCCAAGTCATGGGTAAGAAGGCGACTTTCATTCATAAACCCCCGTGAGGTAAGACAAGGTATGTCAAGCTTAGTGACGTTAAACAAGCGCTTCTTGGGAGGCAACCCAAGTTTTTACTATTTTCTTATCTTTTAGTTTAGCTCGTTTGCATAAATAAATTGTTAAGTGTTGATGTTTGAATTTTTAGATGCTTGTGTTGCAATTTTATTGTGGGTTTTTAAAGTCATCGTGTGCCTTTTGAGGAATTGGCGAAAGTTTGGTCGTTTGGGTTCTATTTCGTGTTTTTCACTGGTAAAATTTGCATAATAGGGCAGGCTCTGAGTGTGCAAACACGTTCAGAAATATTCTGCAGAGCCTGCAGATTTTTCTAAGTCATCCAGAGAAAACACACGGGCGTGTTGAATTTCCACACGTCCGTGGGTATTTACTGCCCCTGGGAATGACCATGCGACTGTCACACACCCGTGGTTAATTTCTCCACGGGCGTGTGAATTCCTGCAGAGTTGGGCAGAATTTCCCGAGAGCAAACAGGGGCGTGGACTCGCCCCTGTGAGCGACCTTATGAACTATGCACGGGCATGGGTAATTTCCACACGCCCATGCGAAACTCTGCAGAGGAGTTCTCTCCATCCCGAGAAGACACAGGGGCGTGTGGCTGCCCCTATGAGTTTGGCATGTGAATGTCCACGCCCGTGCGGAATTTCCACACGGGCGTGTGTAACACTTAGTATTTTTCTCGGACGTCCAGTGAAGACAAAGGGGCGTGCGTCTACCCCTGTGATTCGGGAACACGGGCGTGAATGTTTCCTGCACGCCCGTGCGAGAGTAGTTAGACTCAAAGGAGCATTTTTTCCGAAAGAGCGCAGGGGCATGCATGGGCCCCTGTAGTGTTTTTGAAGTGAGGCGCACGGGCGTGGGGAATTTCCACATGCCCGTTTGGGTGCACAGAACGCCAAAAGTCATGAGTTCTGTTTAAATGAGGATAATTCCTCTCCCTCTTCACGACTTCTATTCGCCTGAAAACACTCTCACAGTATTCATCGATTTCAGAGTGCTAATTTTGTAGGATTTTAGTGAAATTTTCTGGACGATTCTTCATTTTCTCACTCCATCTCATCGGTAAGTTTTGTTTTTATCATCTTCCTTGCAAACTCATGGTTTCTAGTGATTAATCTGGTTAATAATGCTTCGTTCCTTCAATAGGAAAGATGATTTATGTTTAGAACGAAGTTAGAATGACTATTAAGTTGTATTTTTGGATTGTTGAAGCGTGGCCGTGTGTTTCTCATGCCCCGTGGATCCACACGGGCGTGCGGAAATTCCACACGACCGTGTGGATTTCTGCAGCATTGGTTTATCAACTTATTTAATCCATTTCGTTTAAATCTTGCAGATTATGGCACCTAGGTCAAAGAAGCAAGCTGATAAGAGACCACGTGAGTCATCTCCTGAGCCCGAGGGCATGTGGTTTGCAATTCCAGAGCATCAGGTTCGCTATGAGCGCCTGTCGAGGCTCCATTTTGGGGAGACTCAATTTCTAGACACGACTATATTACGAGATCTGCAGTAGGGAGATGAGTTTGCTGATCAGATCAAGGATCTCATTTCAGAAGGTGGTTGGTGGCAGTTGCTGATGATTAGAGAGCCAGCCATCCGAGAGTTTGCACTGGAGGTGCTTTCATCATTCGAGTTCGATAGATCGTATGCGAGCTTCGACAGTATGGACACTATTCAGTTCAAAGTATTTGGACACCACCATAGCTTAAGCATCACGCAGTTTTTAGTACTACTTGGCTTGTATGAGGATGCATTCACAGATATAGAGGAGTACGCGCAATTACCGACTGATTACCCTGGAACCTTGACCCCACAGAGAGCTTATAGAGTGTATGTGGTCAAGGTCACGTGCCTTTCAGATACTTGCATGCTATTATGAGCAGGTCAGTGAATGGCCGTGGTGATAGCACTAGTGTCCTGAGCCGTCAGGAGCTACTGTACTTGTACTCGATGGTACAGCGTGTACCGATTCATTTAGGACACATCCTGGCAAAGTACATCAGACATCAGGGATAATATGCTAGACTGGGAGCGATCTTCTCGGGCCCCTACATTACGAGATTAGTGTTAGGCATGGGTCTCTTGGATTCGATTCGAGGGGCCGAGAAGACGAGTGTACTTGCTCCCCTGAGTCTAGAGACGATGCGAATGATGGGCATGGTCCGCAGGGTTCGGATAGGGATTTTTGCTTTAGTACTACCAGCTCCAGAGATAGCCGAGGATGAGGGTGATGAAGCCGGAGCATCTCAGCCAGCTCCCGAGCCTCAGGCAGCAACGATGGAGACCGAGGCACCTCCAGTGGCAGAGGAGCCATCCCCCAGTGCGTATGTTTTCACCATCTCGAGCCAATGATCGCTTTGAGAGGCTCGAGAATGCTATAGGAGTGGTCCGAGCTGAGGTTACCGAGATTAGGGCTACGCAGGCCACTCAGTATACAGAGTTCATGGTGCGTTTCAACATGTTACAGCAGATTTTAGAGCGAGACATCGCCTCATCATTTGTATTACGGCCGAGGACTCCTCCGGTCCCCTCAGTTCCTCTAGCACGTCCATCCTCTACCTCGAAACCGGTAGACCCACTATGTGCTTCACCAGCAGCTGCAGCAGCACTGGCGCCTCAGAGCAACACTGACACTTGATTTTCCTTTCCTTTACTTTCTTGTATTTTATTTTATTTTATTTTTCCTGTTTTTAGACTTTTTCACTCAGAAAGGATTCTCCTTTTGAGTTTATTTTCATTCTCCATCATCGAGTTGTATTCATTGCTTTATCTTTTATATACACTCGATTTATTTTGTCTTTATTGAGCTTCACTGAACCCCCTCGTGTATGCGTGCAGATGGTCTTGTTTTCTTGGGAATTAAGACTTAGTCATGGGCACGGCCAAGGTACTGCGGTACTTGGCCGTGTGAGCTTCACAACCCGTTAGAACACTACTCCCAACGAACTAGCTTCATCAAATACCACACTAGTAGTCAGGGGAGTATTGTTTTGATTGCTTCTCCCACATTTGCTTTTGAATGATTTATATTTTGAGTGAGCTTGCATGTGTACATTGGGGACAATGTACAAGTTAAGTGTGGGGTGGGGGAGGAGTTTCATAGTGCACACATCTGTTCTATAGCTCTTGATTGTTATATGCTCACATAGCCAATGGCGGTTCACCTTAGTTGCAATGATTATATTCTTGAGTTTAGTAGAATTTCTAACATTGAATGTTTTCATGCTCTAGTTCTTGCTTGAATTTCTAGGAATTTTTGCCCGATTTATACTTAGTGCACTACTCACTCTTTGAACTCTATTGGAAACTCATGTCCGATGTTAAAGGGACTAGTTACGTTTATTTTCTTGTGCTAAATTCTCATGGAAAATGGAAAGAAAGAACAAAATAGTTTTATTGTTTATTTGTGCTTGTTGGGTGGAAAGAGCTACGACTTATGTAGTATGAAGCTACTCTCATAAGTCAGATACTAGCTATGCCCTAATGAGAGAAAGAGCTATCTCATAGGATGAGTGAAAGCTACCACTCCGGTATAAAGAGCTACCACCTCGAAAGTGTGAAAGCCACTATAGCGGCCGCTTTGGAAAGGGCTACCTTAGAGGATGTGTGAAGCTACTACCATCTTTGAAATTGTTGTCACTTTTGTAGATAAATAAGTCCCTTGTACTTAGAACTTTGAGGACTATACCTTGGGTTGTTTTTTAGTGAGTTCACACACGTACACGATTTCGGGTTTTGTTTCCTTTTTGATTCAAGTTTTTAGGTAGAGCATTGATTTTTAGTATTTAGTGTTGGAATTTCCCTTGTAGAATGCTCTCTTTGTATACTTTGGTGAATCTAAGGCCAAGCACTTCCAATATGTTCTTCATTGATGCACATAACATTTTTAATTTTTGCTTGAGGACAAGCAAAAGCTTAAGTATGGGGGAGTTTCATAAGTGCTTGTGTGATACGAATGCGAAGCATTCATTCCTTATGTTGAGCATTACTTTTCTTGGATTTCTACACTAATATGTGTGTTTTTTATGTTACTTTTATGCAGGTAGTGTTGTGAGGCCGAGTATGAAAAAAATAGGCCAATGTGGATCACAATGCACCGATTTTGGAGGAAATCTTGCTAAGGTTCAAACGCGAAGACATAGGTCGATCTGAGATGCTAGAGTGTGTGCCAATCTCCTCATATTCGAGTTGGCACATCCATTTGGAGGGGCATAAAGGCAGTCACACTCGAGCATTCTGACTTACGCACATAGAACAAGAGTTTCACCAACGTGTACACCATTGAAGAAGCAAGTGATCCACGATGTGAACGTGTGCCAGTTTGCATTACCCTGATGAAAGTATGGAATTGGGAAGCTATTCAGTTCAAATACTGTAGCAAAGCATTGCACCGACATTGTAGTATGTACTGTAGCAGCACTGTTCATAGCCGGCCGGTAAACCAGAGAAACAGAGAATCCACATGGGTGTGTGGAAATTATCCACGCCCGTGTGAAAATTCCGCATGGGCGGCTGGAGCATCCACGCCCGTGTAGTCAGCCGATTCCAACCCTATTTAAAGCCGATTCAACCCTGATTTTGGTACTCTTTTCTCCATCTTTTCCGCAACTTGACAGTGGGCTTCGGCTAGGGTTTCGAGGGGTATTGGCCAAGGTTTTGGAGAGGTTGTACCGCTCCGACATCGTCATTCCTTAGGAAGAAGGTTGGTAGGGGAGCTTCCGTCGAGGCGTATCCTATACCGGACGAGGGAATCCTTGGACGACGAGTAGAGGACTTTCCACAAGACCATCGACACGACTATTGAGGGGATTTCCTTATGGATTTATTGCTTTTACATTCTATTTCTTTGATTGTACTTAGCTCCATGGAGAGCTAAACCCCTAGTGGGTACTCGGGTATTGTGAACCCTAGGATGTATTTGTTTCTTTGAACCTCTTTATTATGCTTTCAATAAATTGATGTTT
>NW_024086637.1:0-44641 GCF_009730915.1 Dioscorea cayenensis subsp. rotundata
TATATACATATATATTCATCATTGTGATGTAAATGCAAAGGAACAAATGATTAATAATACAAAGCGAGTTTATATAATGACTTATGTGGCTTAAGTCCCCTTTGTATTTTAAGATAATTTTGAGATGTTTATCCAAAATAACGGAGAAGGTTTGCAGATTATATATAAATTTTGTTATATTCTCACTAATCCTTCTTTGTTGAGGAACATCCTATCTTTATGCGAAAGTATAAAAAGTCGTAAAATGCAAATTAAACATGCAAGAATCTTAGATTTACTCGCAGTATATATATATATATTTAGATTTTACCAAAAAGCACACCCCAAATCTTTCTTCCTTTCATTTAAAAAAAAATTAAAAAAAAATTGTGGATAAACCACAAGTAAAATTGAAAACCTCAACCTTTGAATAAAATAAAATAAAATAAAATAAATTATCAACTACTCCATTATAAAAGTAGCTTTGTAAATATTTATTATTTACATATATAAGTAAAGGTAGAGACTTAGAGTTATTGAATATTTACCATTAGAAGTTAGAAGTTTTAAATTAAGGCGCTTACAAAGTGAGTCATCATACAATAAGTCTAGTTGGTCATGAACTGAGATTATTTTAAGGCAATCTAAATCATTCATTATGTTTAAAAGTGATATTTCTCAAATAATTTGAATCAATGATCAGAAAATTATATATATTAGTATACTTTCAAAATAAAAGATTGTGTTTATGATAAAAAAGACAATTAACAAAGGTGGTGTTATAATGAAAAGACACTTAACCAAAGATCATATTCAATAATGAAGAGATGCCTAAATCAACGATGTTGTCGAATAATGCACTTAAAAACAAAAAGTTGTGTCTAATGATCAAAAGGCACCATTTGAATGTCATTAAATAAAGAAACACTTACAAGCCTATACAAAGACTTGCTAGAACCCATGTTTGAGACATGAAAATAAAGAATCCATTTAGTTCGTGCTATTTACTTAATAATCCAAATTTAATATAATATGCTTGTTGCAACAAATTAATGGACTATAAGATTGTGACATCTTTACAATATTTTAGTCATACATCTAGTAAGTAAACAAACTCCATTTTATCAGTTCTTGCATCGGGCAAATGAAAATAAAATGCTTGATTAATTCTTGGTGAAAGTGCATTAATAGTCCCTGTGCTATACATATATGAAAGTGTCTTTTGATCACTTAAACCCCATGTTGAAGTGGAATGCCCCATATAATAGTCCATGTCACTATAAATTTTCTACATCAATTAGTGGCCGCCACCAAGTCAACAAAAAAATATCCATGTTGGCATCACTATTCTGTTTCTTCATTCCTTCTTCTTCCTTTATTCCAGAGAAACAACAAGAGGTATGTCAACCATGGGGGGACGAGACCATGGGGAGACAAGGCCATGGGAAGATGAGACCGGGGGAGAAGCTTGAACAGGATATTTATAGAATGGGAAGATGCAAGGTACACAGTTTAGGGTTTTAGTTTTTTTTTTTTTTGGCTATTGCAATTTATTTCTTGGTGTGATTAAACAAAGTGAAAAGGCATGGAATTGTGACCTAGAACATGTGCAAATGAAGTTTATTATTTTCAGTTTTCATTAAAAATTGTTTTAGATTGTTAGTTTCTGATTGGTTTTCACAAATTCTTCTCCATTTTTCTGTAATTTCCCAATGCATCTCTTTATCAAATTAGTCTCTCTAATGGCATGAATCAGTTATGAGGAATTAAATATTGTTGTTAGTATAAATCTAGTAGAAATGCTTAATCAGACAATTAAGAAGACATTACAAATTAATGACTATATTAACAACCTTAATCAATTATAATTAATTATTTGACCATGTTATCATTAATCAACAAGTTTGATTCTATAAAAAAGAAAAGAAAAGAAAAGACCTTTGGAAAAACTTTTTGAACAACATTTAAATTATCCATGTGTACATCCAACTAGCAAACACAACCCCGCAACAAAAATGGCAAATTAACCAGTGAACATACAAATAAAAATCTCAATGATTACCCCTCATTACAAACCAATGAGTAAATGTGAAACTAAAATCTAATTGCAACAACCATGCTTTGTTTCATTAATTGAATAATTCCTATAGATTAGTATATGCAAAAAGTAATCTCAACACAATATGCCTAATTGAATCTCCATTAATATTTTGTGAAAACTAAAAAAAATACAGGAGCATACAAACAAAACCAAAAAGCTACAACTTCATTCCAATTTTGTAATGTCATCATATACAAAAATGGGTCATACAAGTTCATTAATAAATTGTTTCCTTCACAACATTAAAATGCAAGAGTTCTATTGTTTTGTTCCTTTGCAACCCTTCCTTCAAAGCATTCCAAGTGTGCCACCTCCACTTGTTGAAGTTCGAAGGGGGACCCATATTTTTTTTCATTTTGCAACAGCTCCTTCTTTATTCCTTTCCTCTATATTCTTTTCTTTCCCTTGAGACTTTAGCACATGAGGTCTGGTAGGCTGGTTCATATTTAAGCCTTCTTGTGTTATAGTTACATTAGTGCCTTTGCCTTCTCTTGCACGAATTTTTTGCCTCCTTATCCCAAACCTATTTGTAGTCTGTGTCATTATATGAATGCTCTGATCATGTGCACTAATTACATGGAATATGATATAAAAATGAACACAGTCCATTTTTATATAAGGCAATATATTGAATAACATGTATTGTAGAAACTTAAATTAAAAACTGCATGTGACATGGGATCCTCATGTGCTTGTGCTTGTGTTGTAGCTACCTCTAGTTGGCCACCTTCATTTAAAGCATCAACCTTTAAGAACCATAAGATCAATATTGAGGTAAAAATAAAATCATCAAATAAAGTTTGAAATTTAAAAACATCAACTAACCATTTGAAAAAGCTCCTATAAGCCCTGTGAATCTATTGCATCCATAGGATTATCTTCTACTACTTCATTTAAGTCCAATGTTCATGCTTAATGGTATTTCCTTTGTTAGCCTGTCATGCATACACGATAAAAAAATTAATTAATTGTATGACACAATTAATTAGAAAACATAAATTTAAAGTAAGAATTAGATAGATACCTACTGCTTTCCATAGTACCTTATGTTATGCCGTACAGTGCCACATAAGCTGCACCTCATGGATACTCATCTTCTACTCACTTTCCCCTTTGTTAAGCCTTCATTCTCCTTACACATTTCCTTCCTCCTGAGCAGTGACTTTCTACATCTTCTCTTGTTCATTAGTTCTTGTGGGATCATGGGACCTTGGTCATTCTTAGGTCATGAATCCCTATCATGTGCGGGGTTCAATGTGTGTTTATATGTCTCTAAGAAAGTATTCACTTTATAGCAGTTATGTGTATAGTTCTCATGCTTGTTTTTGTTATGAAAAATCACTGAAATAACATGGACACAAGGAATTTCACTCAATTGCCATTTTCTACATGAGCAAATATCTCCATCTTTGTCAACTATAAACTGCCCATCAGGTCCAAAAACCTGATACTGGGCCCCCTGACCAAGTTGTATTGAAAAGCCATTTTAATTACTTGCATTTTTCTAGATTTTTGAGTATCCTAGCATACTGAGTAATTGTGCATTTTTTCATGGCATCCCTTCTCTTTTGTATTCTAATTATTAATTTTGTTCTTATCATCTCATTCATGGTGACTATGCCTTTAATTCCAGCCTCAAGGATATAATTGTTGAAGCATTCACACAGATTGATGAGTAGCATGTCATATTTAAATTTTGTTTGGAAATATGCCTTACTCTAGTGGTGGGGGTCTATTTTTCTCATGTAATCCCATGCATCCTGAGACATCTCTTTCAACATGTCCATGGCTCCCTCATATGCAGGGAGGCAAGTTGCTCTTGCACATGTCCACAATTGGTCTTTGAGTGCTTTCCCTCTAAAAGCTTTTCTAAAATTTGTGTGTACATGTCTAATATAGTACCTATGCTCACTATATTGGGAAATAGCTCCTCTATTGCAACCATTAATCCCTTAGTTGTGGATTTAATTGCCACACAACCACCACATACAATGATCAAGAAAAAAAATAACAAGAAAAAGAAAACAATGAACAAACCAACAAAAAAAGAGAAGAAATCATAACATTAGAAAAACATGAGAGACTTAATTGATGAGAAAATTATAGCAAAACAAAGAAGAATTGTAGCATGGGAGAATTAAATAATGAGATACTTAAAATAGAACGGGAAAGAAATAAAGCATGAGAGAATTAAAGGATGAGAGACAATTAAAACATAACATAACAATATTCAGAACAATGAAGAATTGGAGCATGGAGAATTAATTTGTTTTCTGAATTAAAACATAACGGTGAAGAATTAATTCATGAGACAATTAAAACATAACATGAAAGCAGAATAATGAAGAACTATGTACTTCACATAGAATGCACTTCACAAAGAATGTGCGCAAATTACATAAGGGTAATGTATTTGTCTCCGTAAGACTTCATCCAACTTATATTTACTTCTTAATTTATCTTCATAGCCAGAATAATTCCAGCTAACTTCCATCCTACATCTACTCTGAATTGTTCCAGATAGGCCCTTACTATCCAATTTGCGTTAACATGCCTTTTGTTGTGATCTTTTGCACAATCAACTTCCTTACCTTAATTTGAACCGTGCTTCCATCTTTCACCATGGGTGAGGCCCCAAGATTTAAAGGACATCACCTTTTGCAAAATGCCTTGCATCTTTTACTTCACTATTTTTCTCAACTTCATTGTCTAAATTATCACTAAAAGTGTAGTCAGAGTCATGGATGCCACTGTCTTACTTTCTCCCCTAATTACTATACCTTCCAAATCACTATCTTCTTCATTAACTTCTTCCTCCTCTTCCTATTCATTTTTTACCCTGTGTTCGACCCATTCTTGTACTCTCATAAATGTTAGCACTACCACTAGGCCCTGATGCATTGTCATTGCCATCCCTTGCAATCCTAATGGCAACATATATTTCCTTGCTAGAGCCTACTAACATAGCCATTGACAGTGCATCCATATTAGATTGTATCTCCTTTAGTCCCTTATTTTCACCCATAGCATTTAGCCATCATATACCACAATCTTAAACATTTAAATTAAATTCTTTAGCCGTAGATATCAATTCTAGCTTAGAAATCTAATCTGCACAACAATAGTCTACACAGCCAGTCAATCCTTCTATGCCTCCAACAATATAATGCATCTTTATTGTCAACAATTCAACTGTGGGAACTAATATAAAATTCAACTCTTGAGTCATTGTTCTATCTATATGATTAAACTATCTAAAGTGAATTAATGTAAACGCACTAGATAAATATGATGACTTATAAGGTGAAGACAAGCTTAGTTGAAAACATAAAAGGCAGGAAACTTGGAGATACAAGATAAATGAAAGAGTAAGAATTAAATTTTATACAAACAATGCACCAGAGAAACTTGAAGACAAAAGAAAAAAAAATGAAAACATGACATTACTTATCATTAATTTTGTAGTTGTATGTAATAGGTGTCAGAAGTATAGAAAAAATATGAAAATATGAAATCATATGCAAATTACATGAAAACATGACAATAGATGAGCAATTACAAAATATATATAGATATATACATAAGTAAACATCTGTAAAATTAGGCAATGGACTTGATATTATACAACTACAATTATTTCAAGAGCTGAAACAAGAGGAAATATAAAAATATAAAGATGACTTAAAAATTGAACACATATAAAACAAGTTGACATTAGGGGAAAAAATGAACACAATGGTAAATACTTAGAAAACTAAACACACAAGTAATAAGCACTTATAAAATAAGGTAAGCACTTACAACACTAACTATTTTCATTTACTGTGCAGTTGATCTCCTAATTAAAAAATAGATAGGACAATAGTAAATAACCAACTAGGCACAACATGCAACCCAATAAATAAGTAATTCACCATATCACCACACTTCCAAAGGTGCAATCCACTAAAAGGATAATGCACCATATAACCACTCAATCCAACATGCAATCTAATAAGAAAATAATACACGATAGAACATGTTCAATCCTAGACATTTACATCTTGTTGGTATGATAAGATCCCCTTGCGTATATCCCGCAAGTGCACGGGTTTGTCGAAGTAATAATCCCGGATGAGCGGGTATCGATTCGACAGGGAGTAGGGAATAAAAACACTTAATCCGCTTCTTAGCTATGTGAAAGATCAGTAGTGATAAGTGTGACAATGATTCAATTCTCAAAAGTAAAAACAACAAGTAAGAGAGCACGAGTAAAGGAGGAGGTAAGGCAGTCGATAAAGATGGGGTACTCGGATAATGCTCCGCCTAGGATAATTGTTTCAAGTGCAAGAACCCTCTATTATGCTTCCTAATCAATGCAATGGTGAGTCATGGAAATCCTTAAATACATAGTCCCAAATCTAAGGTCAACTATGCCTAACTCTATACATGTCCTGGAGGAGAGATTAGATAACCTCTCAACCTCGCACTCGCATAGAGTTGCAATGAGCTCTAGAGATTCCAAGTGATAGATCTCTTCCTAATTATAGACCTAACCCTTTGGTCCAGGTGGAAGGTCCCTAACCACGATTAAGCCCTAGACACTAAGATCACCTCAACGCTTCACTCCGTTGCACGCGCAACTAAGCCCCAGAGGAAGTTCATCCCTTAGACCATTCACTCTATTATGGCCGCAAAGAACTTGAGGAACGGAGGTAGAATCTATCACGTCGGAGGGGAAAGGGGACGCTCCTATACCTCTCGACTCACCCTCTCAACCCTCTCCAACCTAGCTTTGTCTAACGCTCATGGTGTGTCACTCACTCACAAGGTTACCAACAAGAACTCTCAACCGTAGTGTCACTCTAGGGGAAATGTTCATACAATCAAGCATTCAAGGTTGGAACTCACAACAAACATCAATTAATTGAAAGCATAATAAAGAGATTCAATGAAACAAATACATCCTAGGGTTCACAAATACCCAAGTACCCACTAGGGAATAGAATGTAAAAGCAATGAATCCATAGAGAAACCCCCTCGATAGTCATATCGATGGTCTTGTGGAAAGTCCTCTACTCGTCATCCAAGGATTCCCTCGTCCGGTATAGGATACGCCTCGACGGAAGCTCCCCTACCAACCTTCTTCCTAAGAAATGACGATGTCGGAGCCGTAGAACCTCTCCAAAACCTTAGCCAATACCTCTCAAAACCCTAGCCAAAACCCTCTCTCAAGTTGGGGAAAAGATGGAGAAAAGAATACTGAAATCGGGGCTGAATTGGTTTTAAATAGGGCTGGAATCGGGCGACCACACGGGCCTGTGGATTTTACACACGCCCATGTGGAATTTCCACACGAGCGTGTATAATTTCCACACGCCCGTGTGGATTCTCTGAATTCGCTTTTTCTCGGCAGTGTGAGCGAGTGCTACTATAGTGCTTTCGCTACATTGTTTGGCTACAATACCGGCCTAAAATACTTTCCGAGCCCATACTTTTATCGAGGTGACGCAAACGGGCACACGTTCACGTCGTGGATCGCTTTGCTTCTTTAATGACGGACAAGTTGGTGGAAATCTTGTTCTATGTGCATAAGTCGGAATGCTTGAGTGTGACCGCCTTGTGCCCCTCCAAATAGTTGTGCTAACTCAAATACGAGGGAGGTTGGCACACACTTTAGCATCTCATACCCGACCTATGTCTTCGCGTTTGAACCTTAGCAAGATTTCCTCCAAAATCGGTGCATTATGATCCACATTGGCTTCTTTCCTTCATACTCGGCCTCACAACCCTACCTGCATAAAAGTAACATAAAAACACACATATTAGTGTAAAAACCCGAGAAAAGTAATGCTCAACATAAGGAAAGAATGCTTCGCATTCATATCAAAAGTGACAATAATTGCAAAGATGGTATTAGCTTCACACATCCTCTAAGGTAGCCCTTTCCAAAGCGGCCGCTAAGGTGGCTTTCACACTTTCGAGGTGGTAGCTCTTTCTACCGGAGTGGTAGTTTTCACTCATCCTATGAGATATCTCTTTCTCTCATTAGGGCATAGCTAGTATCCGACTTATGAGAGTAGCTTCGTACTACATAGGTGGTAGCTCTTTCCACCCAAAACAAACAAGAAAACTATTTTGTTCCTTCTTTTCATCATTCATTCATTTTTTTTTTCAGAATTTAACACGAGAAACAACCATAACTAGTCCCTTTAACATCGAACATGAGTTTCCAATAGAGTTTAAAGAGTGAGTAGTGCACTGAGTGTAAATCGGGTAAAAATTCCTAGAAATTCAAGCAAGAACTAGAGCATGAAAACATTCAATGTTAAAAATTCTCCTAAACTCAAGAATACGATCATTGCAACTAAGGTGAACCACCATTGGCTATGTGAGCATGTATAATAATCAAAAACTAATATAAAAAGATATGTGCACTATGAAGCTCCCACACACTTAAGTTGTACATTGTCCCCAATGTACACATGCAAGCTCACTCATAATGTATATCAATGAAGAATATATGTGGGAGAAACAATCAAAACAATACTCCCCTAACTCCTAGTATCGCGTTTGATGGAGCTAAGTCCTTGGGAGTAATGTTCCGACGGGTTGTGAAGCTCTCACGGCCAAGTGCCGAGACAACTTGGCCGTGCCCATGACAGAGTCTCAATTCCCATGATGACAAGACCATCTGCACGTATACACGAGGGGGTTCAGTGAAGCTCAATAAAACAAAAATAACTCGAGTATATATAAAAGATAGACAATGAATACAACTCGGGATGCAAAATGAAAATAAACTCGGAAGGAGAATCCTCTACGAGTGAACAAAGTCTAAAATAAAATGCAAAAATAAAGAGAATGCGTAAAAAAATAAAGTCAAATGTCGGTGTCACGCTCTACGGCCCTCTGCATCTACTGGTGGTGGGGAAACATAAGGTGGATCCACCAATGTTGGTATAGGAGATGGGGTGCAGGAGATGCTGGGGGTCTGGATCTCAATAGATCTCGTAGGAAGTCGAAACGGACCATAAGATCCGTATCATGAGTGATCTGTGCTCGCGGAGCTCCACTATCTCGGTCCGAATCTCTCTCACATCGCTCTCAAGCCTCTCAATATGATCATAAGCTCGAGGCCCCTGTGCTGCATGGGATCTGGGAACCTGTCCGAAATCCTCCACTGTATCCCCTCTGCTCCCAGTGGTCTCCGGGGTAGCTGAAGCAATAATATAGACCCCTGGCCCACATCTCCTTACCAACCCCATCATCCTGATCGTCTCAAACGCAAGAGGTGTAGGCACAACTGTCCTCTCAACACCTTGTAAAGCATCTACCAAACCCATCCCCAAGATGAGTCTGGTAATGTAAGGGCCAGGAAATAATAATCCCACTCTCGCAGACTGACCCTGGTACCTCAGAACATTCGCCACTATGCACCCTAAGTGAATCGCCACATTACGGGCCATGGAGTATAAAAAGAATAAGTCCTGCCTGGTCAGAGCAGTTGTGTTATTGCCTTGACCTAACACAGACCTGCTAAGGACCGTGTGCAAATACCTGTTGTAATACCCTGAACCTTTGGATACCTGTTGAAAAATATATTCAGGGTATTACTACAGTTGCAGTAAGATTTTTCTACGGAGTAATCTTGTTGAGAAACACTAAGTGAAAAGAACAAGGACCTAAGTGTGAAAGTTTATAAAAGATTTTTGGTTAAAGAGTAATAGAAAAAGGATTGATATGAAATGTTTCTGAAAACCAAGGACTGAAAGGTAAGGCAGTGGGGACCTTTTTGAAATATTGTGTTATACTTCAAGGACCATTGGATAATTTGAAAGGATCTTTTGAGAATACTATTTTATAATTCAGGGACCATTTGTGAGTTTTTCAGAGACTGTTTTGTAAGAAATTAAGTTTTGAGGGACTAAATGTAAATTTCGGCTGAATCATAAGTTGGAGAAAAATCTAGAATTTGTTCATCTTCTTCTCTTCATCCTTCCTATGCTACTGATGAATCCCGTGAGAAAAAAATAAAAATAAAAATGAAATTGAAAAGGAAAATGGGAGAGCTTGAAGGAGTTTGGAGCTTTGGAGAATCTTTGAGAAAGTTCACGGAGTGTTTGTTTGCTTGGTAAGGATTTCTTGGTGTTGTATTTTCATGTATGTATGCATGTATGTATTTTGGGTGATTTTGGAGGAAATAATGAATTTGTTTTGAGGAAATCATGATGGAGTTGATGAGGGTGTTGTTGTGAAATTATTTTTGTGTTGAATTAAATTGAGATTAGGGTGTAGCATTACTGTAGCACCGAGATTAGGGTTTTGTTTGGTTAATTAAATTGATAATGATGATGATTAAGGTGTTAATGATAATGGTTAGATTGAAATGGGTTGAGTTAGCCAAGTTGATTTTGTTGGATCAAACCAAGTTGGAATTGAATTGGTTGAATTGAATTGATTTGGTTGAGTTGGGGACTTGATCAAATCAAGTTGAGATGGTTTGGGTTTGGTTCAGTTGATTTGGGTTAAGGGTTTTTGGACTGAACCAAGTTGGTTCAATGGATTTTTTGAATAAGAATTGAGTTGGTTCAAAGCTGGTTCAGTTTGATTGAGTTTGGTTCAGTCAATTAAAGCTTGGTTCAGTGCAATTGAGCTTGGTTCGATGGAATTGAGATTGGTTCAGATTGGTTTAGCGTGTTTAGTCTAAATTGAGTTGGTTTAAGTGCAATTGAAAGCCCGGTTGGATTATGCAAAGGTCGGATTTTTAACCGATTGGAGTTAGTGGGCCCAATAGAGAGTTGATTATTATTTTTGTATTGAGTTTAAATATATTATTTATTTTTTATTATATTATTACATTAGGTGTTGTTCGAGTCTTGGGAGGGAGTTCCGTGTCTAGCAAAGGAACCCAAGGACACCGAGTGAGTTGGTAGTGGCTATTATTTTTAAATAATTGATTAATTATTATTATTTGAAAATAATTATTTAATAGCTAGTATTTTTGAAAATAATTGTTTAAAGTATTTCTTTTTATCATGTTTAATTGGCGTATAATGTTGAGGTATACGTATATTTATTTTGCCGTTGATGTTCACGACAATCGTATTGATACATCAATTTCAGTATAATTATATGTATTTATAAATAGTATAAAAATACATGTATATGTGATTTAATTATTCGGTTCATGAATTTATTTTTGGATGGTTATATATGCTTTGATTTGGAATGATTTGTGAAATCATATGCGTGTATTAAAAATGTTTCTACAACAATATTTGTGGGGCTGGTTTTCATTCCTGGCATAGGAATGGTATTTTGTATTTGAATTTTACTGATATTATGCATGTATCGTACTGTGAATGTCCTGGATAAGGACCATGTGATATGATTTATACAGTTTGTATTGTCGCTGCATCTACATGTTGGTTTTGGATGGTGACGGGCGGGCTAAGGCCCGACTACTGCGATAGTGGGTTCCCACGGGCCAGCCTTTAGAGGTGGCGTGGTGGACCTGGGTGTTGATTTGTCCAGATCAGGTGGGAGCGTAGAGCCCTGATTGGATGATACATCGGGATCCCGGAGTCACCATGCAGGGACCGGTGGGCCAGCGTCAAGGTTATGAAGACCTTGGCGGCTCCCAACCTAGTCGCGATGGCGGCTAAGTCGAGGAGAGTTTTCAGGCTATGGATTTGAGAATGGTTTTATATTATCGATTATTTTTGACATTGATTTATGATGAATTTATGTTTCAAAAGTTCTTTAAAAATGTATTTTTGCTAGAATTCTAGTATTTTTGGAAAAAGTTGGAAAAATTATTTAGCAGTTGTTATTTATATACTTTATATACACTATATTTAAGTATTTGGAATTATTAAGCCACTACTGACTAAACTGAATGTGTTGTATGCTGCGGGAGGCGGGAACCTAGATTACGATCGGGTTTAGAAAGCGAGTCGGGGGTTCGATCCGAGACTGCAGTGGGTCCCTCATTTCTTTCTTTCTTGTTATTGGTGTCATGACCTTGTAGCGGTTGTACCCGCAAATTAGAGTAATTATATTTATTGTATTTATGTATTTGAACCTGTACTTGGTGAAAAATTGTAAATTGTGATTTGTAGGTCTGCTTTTGTTTAAAATAGGGTGTCAGTTTCCAGTTAAAAGGGAATTTTAACTGATGGGTGCCACATTTACCTCGGTAGAAGGGGTGGGTGTGACACCTGTAGCTCAACCGGGATAGGCTGGTGGCCTTCGACATTCCTAGTTCAATCTGCCCATGTCCACATAGGACCCTATACACATAGTTTGGAGTCACTGATACTGGAAAATTTACAGGTAAACGTCCATACTCCTCTGTGCTAGTATATGAGACATCATACAGGCCCATCCGAATCGAAAACTCAGTAACACTCATGGAAAATGAATGTCCGAATGCTCGAAACTGTATAGCATCCATAGTGTCAATTATCCCATACCTCAACTCAAAAGACGCTAAAACCTCGAGCGTCAATGCGCGGTGAGCCGACTCACGAATCGTCAGTAACCTTCTCCAGCTTCCTACTGCTAACATATCATCGATCTCATCAGCTAGCTCATCACCCCGCTGAATATCTCTGAGCACTTGCAAATCAACAAAACAAGTCTGACCAAAGCCAAGTTCTGAAAGTCTCTCAAATCGAGCTTGATGCTCGGGATTTGAGAATTACATGTGTATTGGCTCGGGTGAGGTGACTCTGAGACGCTTTACTTCGTTCTTCTTCACGCGAGGTGCCATACCTGTAGTACAAAAAGAGGAAAATGATCAAAGAAGCTCAAAAGCAGTATACTGCAGAATTCCACACGGGCTTGTGGAAATTACCCACTCCCGTGTGGGTCTGCAGGGCGTGAAAAACCCGCACTGGTGCACAACAATTCTCATGAATTTAACTTAAAACCTAGTCTAGACGCTTTATAAACGTGCACCACACATTGTAAAAAATAAAAATTCGCACTTACAGATATTTAATCTGTGAAAAACAAGAGTTGGCGAAGAAAAGAGGATAAAAAGGTTACCGATGAAATAAATGCGGAAACTCTGAAAATCGGCACAATATGCTAAGAAAAATCCTCCAAAGCAACGATGAGAGGTCGGTAGTATGATCAAAGATGGGTTTCAGGCGGTTGAAGATGAAAAAGAAGAGAGCATGCAAGGATTTTTATAGGAAGACTCGCGCCTCTTGGAATTCTGCGCAATTGCACAGGCGTGTGGAAATTGCACACGCCCGTGCACCTCATCCAGAGAGCTCCGCATGGGTAGATGCACGCCCCTGTGCGCTTTCGGGAGAAACTCGCACTGTCTCTGAACGCTCTCGTACGGACGTGCGGAAAATACCCACGCCCGTGCGCCCGACCCACATGGGCAACAACACGCCCCTGTGGCTTCTCTGGACATCCGAGAAAAATCGCTAAGTGTTCCACACGCCAGTGCGGAAATGCCACACGGGCGTGGACATTCACATGCCCAACTCACAAGGGCACCAACACGCCCCTTTGTTTCCTCGGGATGAAGAGGGCTCCTCTGCAGGAATTCACACGCCCGTGCGGAAATTACCCACGGGCGTGCGATATTAGCATGGTCGTTCACAGGGGTAGCCACACGCCCCTGTGCCTTCTCTGGATGAGCTCGCGATACAAATCCACGGGCGTGCAGAAATTCCACAAGCCCGTGCGTCTTCACTGGATGCCTTAGAATAACCTGCAGGCTCTGCAGAAAGTTTCTGAACATGTTTACACATTCAGAGCCTGCCCTAGTATGCAAGTTTTACCAGCGAAAAACATGGAATAAAGCTCAAACGATATAACTTCGCCAATTCCACATGAAAACACACGATGAATATTTAAAGCCCACAAGAAAATCTCAGCACAAGCATCTAAAAATTAAGACACCAACACTTAACAAATTATTCATGAAAAAAACTAAACTAGAAGATAAGAAAATAGTAAACACTTGGGTTGCCTCCCAAGAAGCGCTTGTTTAACATCACTAAGCTTGACGTACCTTGTCTTACCTCACGGGGGTTCATAGATGAAGGTTGCCCTCTTACCCATGACTTGAAAGCATGATGTGCAAAGTGTCTTAAGGATAGAGGGTGAATTATCGGGCTTCGGACCACCTAGCGATGGTTCATCCAACTCCTTCGGTTTACGGATGTCTCCAACAGCCTTGGAGTGTTTCTGGTGGCGTCTCCTAGCCCTCTTCATTTTCCGAAGCACCTTCTTCAAGATTCCCGGGGTAAATGGTACTTCTTCTGTCGAACCAAGCATCATTACTTCTTCATAATCCTCCTCTTGGTCGAACAAACCCTCGTATGGGTCCGGATTGAGCATTTCCTGCATGTATTCATCAACAATCTCATCAGTAGTGTCTAGAAGTATAAAGTATCACTGAAATCAAGAGAATGCCGCATGGCTTGACAAAGAAGGCGGTATGTGAGCTTGTCATCTCCAACCCTCAAAGTTAGCTCTCCGTCCCGTCCATGACAATCAATGCCTTGGAAGTCCGCAAGAACGGTCTCCCAAGTATCAAAAGGTACATCCGCGATCCCTCATCGGCGCCTAGCACTACAAAGTCAATCGGAAGAATGTACTTGTCAACCTCGACAAGCACGTCTTCAATGATGCCTCTCGGATGTCGCACTGTTCGGTCCGCTAGTTGCAAAGTCATCCGAGAAGGCCTAGGCTCACCCAAGCCTAGCTTTTGAAAGAAGGTGTATGGCATAACGTTGATACTGGCCCCTGAGTCCACCAATGCCATTTCCTCAACTAGATTGCCAATATTACATGGAATGATGAAGCTTCCCGGGTCTTTCTTCTTGTTCGGCATGTTCTTTTGCAATACCGCCGAGCATGAAGCATCTAAAATCACTGAAGCACTTTCCTCCAACTTCCTCTTGTTAGTCAACAAGTCTTTCAAGAACTTCGCATACTTAGGCATTTGGGCCAATGCCTCAACAAAAGGGATATTGATGTGGAGTTGCTTAAACAAACTCAGGAACTTCTTGTACTGTTCATCCCCTTGGTCATTTTTCAATCTAGAGGGATAAGGGATTCTTAGCTTGAAAGGTGGGGGTGCCACCTCTTTCTCTTTGCTTGTTCCCTCTTCTACCTCTATAACCTCGGGTGTGTGTTCTTTTGGCTTCTCACTCGGAAGCCTACCTTCAACCTCACGACCACTCCTCAAAGTGATCGCCTTCACGTGCTCTCTAGGGTTGGTCTCTGTATTGCTCGGCAAGCTTCCATGTGGCCATTCAGAGAGAGACTTCGCAATTTGCCCCACCTGATTTTCAAGGTTATGCAAAGAGACGGTGTGGTTACGAAGTGTAGCCTCGACTGATTCAAACCTTGTATTTGCAAATTGCACAAATCTAGTCAAGTGCTTCTCTAAGTCATTCATTCGGGTTTCCAAACCTGAGACTCTGTTTTCCACCTGAGAGGTTTGTTGTTGTTGTTGGAAACCCGGTGGCCCCATGGCCTTCTGTGGACCCTGATTACTCCATGAGAAATTGGGATGATTCTTCCAACCCAGATTGTAGGTATTGCTATATGGGTTTCCTTGAGATCTCATGCCATTACCTACAAAATCAACGTTCTCCACCGAAGAAACATCACCAATAGAGATCGGGCAATCGGAGGGAGCATGTCCTCCACCACACCCGGTGCAATTAGTCACGGCCGCCACTCTGTTTGAAGTTAGAAGATCTAACTTCTTACTCAAATTTTTCACTTGAGCCGCCAATGAAATTACCGCATCTATTTCATGGAGACCGGCCACCTTTTTCTTCTCCCTAGCGTTCCATTGGTAGCTGTTTAGCCCCATTTCCTCAATTAATTGACGGGCCAAATCTGGGGTCTTGCTACCTAAGGTACTTCCTACTGCCGCATCCAAGAGTTGTCTTGTACTCGGATTCAAACCATTGTAAAAAGTATGAACAATCATCCGCTCCGGGAATCCGTGTTGCGGGCACTTTCTCAGGAGCTCCTTGAACCTTTCCCATGCCTCGAATAGAGACTCCAATTCCAACTGAACAAAGGATGAGATCTCATTCCTAAGCTTTGCAGATTTTCAGGAAGGGAAATAACGGGAAAGAAAAGCTTCTACCATCTCCTCCCATGTGGTGATCGATGCTCTAGGTAATGAGTGTAGCCACTGCTTCGCTCTCCCCTTTAGGGAAAATGGGAAAGCTCTCAAATTGATGGCATCATCCGTCACTCCATTTATCTTCAGCATATCACACACCTCGAGAAAACTCTCTATATGACTGTTTGGATCCTCATCGGCCAAACCGTTGAACTGTGCGGATTGCTGTAACATGTGGATGAATGCCGGCTTCAGGTCAAAGTTCTGAGCTGTAATCGGGGGACGCACAATGCTCGATTGTGTCCCCAACACTGAAGGTCTGACATAATCAGATAATGTCTGCTGTTGCTCGTTCTGTTCAGCCATGTTTTCAGATCCTTCCACTTCCAAATCAGCTAATTTAGACTGTTCTTGCACAAGTTCTTTCCCTTTTCTTCTAAGTGTACATTCAAGCTCAGGATTTCCTTCAGTCAATATCGAGGGATTCCCTCGGATCATAACCTGGAGCTGCACCCAAAAAGAAAGAAAAAGAAATCAGAACGATGATTGAATAAGAAGATATGAAATAGAATGTATGGTGAAATAGCTAAGAGAACAAAGTGCAAAGTATCTCTAAATGCCTACTCCCCGGTAACAACGACAAGATCCCCTTGCATATATCCCGCAAGTGCACGGGTTTGTCGAAGTAATAATCCCGGATGAGCGGGTATCGATTCGACAGGGAGTAGGGAATAAAAACACTTAATCCGCTTCTTAGCTATGTGAAAGATCAGTAGTGATAAGTGTGACAATGATTCAATTCTCAAAAGTAAAAACAACAAGTAAGAGAGCACGAGTAAAGGAGGAGGTAAGGCAGTCGATAAAGATGGGGTACTCGGATAATGCTCCGCCTAGGACAATTGTTTCAAGTGCAAGAACCCTCTATTATGCTTCCTAATCAATGCAATGGTGAGTCGTGGAAATCCTTAAATACATAGTCCCAAATCTAAGGTCAACTATGCCTAACTCTATACATGTCCCGGAGGAGAGATTAGATAACCTCTCAACCTGCCACTCGCATAGAGTTGCAATGAGCTCTAGGGATTCCAAGTGATAGATCTCTTCCTAATTATAGACCTAACCCTTTGGTCTAGGTGGAAGGTCCCTAACCACGATTAAGCAATAGACACTAAGATCACCTCAATGCTTCACTCCGTTGCACGCGCAACTAAGCCCCAGAGGAAGTTTATCCCTTAGATCATTCACTCTATTATGGCCGCAAAAAACTCGAGGAACGGAGGTAGAATATATCACGTCGGAGGGGAAATGGGACGCTCTTGTACCCCTCGACTCACCCTCTCCAACCTACCTTTGTCTAACGCTCGTGGTGTGTCACTCACTCACAAGGTTACCAACAAGAACTCTCAACCCTAGTGTCACTCTAGGGGAAATGTTCATACAATCAAGCATTCAATGTTGGAACTCACAACAAACATCAATTAATTTAAAACATAATAAAGAGATTCAATGAAACAAATACATCCTAGGGTTCACAAATACCCAAGTACCCACTAGGGGTTTAGCTCTCCATGTAGCTAAGTACAATCAAAGAAATAGAATGTAAAAGAAATAGAATGTAAAAGCAATGAATCCATAGAGAAACCCCCTCGATAGTCATGTCGATGGTCTTGTGGAAAGTCCTCTACTCGTCGTCCAAGGATTCCCTCGTCCGGTATAGGATACGCCTCGACGGAAGCTCCCCTACCAACCTTCTTCCTAAGAAATGACGATGTCGGAGCCGTAGAACCTCTCCAAAACCTTAGCCAATACCTCTCAAAACCCTAGCCAAAACCCTCTCTCAAGTTGGGGAAAACATGGAGAAAAGAATACTGAAATCGGGGCTGAATTGGTTTTAAATAGGGCTGGAATCGGGCGACCACACGGGCCTGTGGATTTTTCACACGCCTATGTGGAATTTCCACAAGGGCGTGTATAATTTCCACACGCCCGTGTGGATTCTCTGAATTCCTGTTTTCTCGGCCGACTGTGAACAGTGCTACTATAGTGCTTTCGCTACATTGTTTGGCTACAATACCTGGCCTAAAATACTTTCCGAGCCCATACTTTTATCGAGGTGACGCAAACGGGCACACGTTCACGTCGTGGATCGCTTTGCTTCTTTAATGACGGACAAGTTGGTGGAAATCTTGTTCTATGTGCATAAGTCGGAATGCTTGAGTGTGACTGCCCTTGTGCCCCTCCAAATAGTTGTGCTAACTCAAATACGAGGAGGTTGGCACACACTTTAGCATCTCACACCCGACCTATGTCTTCGCGTTTGAACCTTAGCAAGATTTCCTCCAAAATCGGTGCATTATGATCCACATTGGCTTCTTTCCTTCATACTCGGCCTCACAACCCTACCTGCATAAAAGTAACATAAAAACACACATATTAGTGTAAAAACCCGAGAAAAGTAATGCTCAACATAAGGAAAGAATGCTTCGCATTCATATCACACAAACACTTATCATGGTACATGGGGCTACTCATTTAGATGACTAATTTGTTGGAAAGTAGATCATTCAAAGAAAATGTACTCCAACAAAAAAAAAGGACATATATGAGATTTGACACTTTCAAACCCCCAATGGTCTACAATTATTCATAACTATGAAGTGAACCAAAAAACACACATACCATATGTACTTAGATTTTCTTATGTAAATCTAATGCAAACTTTTGGCTTGATAGCATTTCTACAGTAAATCAGTTAGTTATTTGGACTCTCTGTATATGAACTACATAGATGTAAAGAAATCCAACATAACAAAAAAACAAGATGCATGGAAAACCAAAAAAAAATAATAAAACATATACCAAGCAAAATTGAACAATTTAAACCTTTACATGTGTCAAATTTGCTCTACATAGTGTCATATGTGTTACATTTTTGCAGATAGTTAATTTAGAAGATGCACATGACTTACTTATTTTGGTCTCTCTATAGGTGAACTGCATCCATACATAGCGACCACCAAAATGAACATTATAGAATCATAGGGAAATGATTCAGTGATAAGAAAACATGCAGAGTAAAAAAAATAGACATACCATTAAATCCAACTATCTCAAGTAGTGATAATTAAAAAATATAACAACTAGAACCTTATGCCTCATGTTTTATCCAAACATAAACATATGTTACTGCGACCTTTTGAGCTTATTAATTATTGCAAAAAAGCTGAGGACATCCTCCAAACACAAATATATGTCTCAAGTTTTCTCCAAACATAAACAAAGGACACCCCCTCTACAACCACATTCAATATCAAACAAAATCAATAAAACATAAAAGCCCCATCAAGCAAGGCAACAAAAAAACCCAAAAAATATTATATTTTCTAATTAATCATTGACATGGACCAAAACAAAAATTACAATTGTTAGTAAATGTAGAGAACAATAATATAACACCAAAGAGTCTAATGATATATTTTAAATGGTATTTTGTTTACTAGCCAATTCTCAATATCTAACTTCATCAAAACAAAAGCAGTAGATAAGATCCCTAAATTCAAATACCAACCATTCACACTGTGAAAACGCTAACTTTAGATGTAAACCCTAACTTAGCTTCACATCAAATATACAATCTGGTGTGGCAAAGGAATGCATGAGGAAATAAAGACAAAGTTAGGGTTTATAAAGTCACGCTTATGGTACTCTGGTGCTTGCTCCCTTGACCGATGCATCTCCTAGTTCACCACCATCACACTGTTCAAGATTTTCACGTCTTTTCTCTCTCACCGATGCTAGAGTTATTCATCGTCAAAAACCCACATTCACACTGTCTCCTTGGAGTGGAGAAGGAGATGAGCATGTACCCTATCTAGAGGTCATCTCATCTTTTTCCTTTCCAGAATAGGGATGCTGACATGGACATTTTCCACTGACATGGCAACACTGGCTGAAGTGGAAAATTATAGTGATATGGAACCACAAAATAGGCTAGTTAGTATGTCCACAGGGAGATGACTTAGTCTTTCTGACAGCCACACAAGCAATCGAGGGTCAAAAATCTTTGGGTGACTGCCCAATAAAAGTAAATTAAAGTTTGGTAATTATTTTGATGCAAATTGA
Source organism: Dioscorea cayenensis subsp. rotundata (assembly GCF_009730915.1). Lineage (NCBI taxonomy): Eukaryota > Viridiplantae > Streptophyta > Magnoliopsida > Dioscoreales > Dioscoreaceae > Dioscorea > Dioscorea cayenensis. Next base: position 20,301 of record NW_024086637.1, read on the forward strand.
TTCAAATTGAAGTTGGGTGACTAAATTAAAAATAGCAGAAAGTTGGCTAACTTACTAAAAAATTTGGTAAACTACATGTTTAATCACTAAAGTATTCATGTTTTCTTAATCTGGTCACTGAACTAAAAAAACAATCAATTGGGTTACTAGTATTAGCATTTCCTTCCAATTAAGTCACTCTCCTTAACATCGTTACCCTAATGCTAAGCTGGCGCGCCACCTCACCTGACACATGTTAGACTTTCTCTTGGGTTGTTGATGTGGCATTCCACTTGAACATGGGTTTGAGGATGATGATGAAGCGACAGCGAGTGGAGATCCTCGAGGATTGCACAAGGATGGACGGTGGTGGAGGGATAGTGTGGGTTTGAGGTTGAAGGGGAGAGGCAGGTGAGGGAATCTTTGTTGAGGTTTGGGATGATGTGGTGTGTGAGAGGAGGGAGATGGAGGATACTATCTTTGTTCATCCTGATTTGGTTCATAAAAGGAGTGGGTTCCATGGGCGGTATGAGTTCTATGGTCTTTTCGACAGGCATAGATTCTTGCATGTCACCATCTTGTGTTGAGATCGGATACATGAGTTGGTGGCAAAGGAGCTGGAGAAGAATGGATAGATGTAAGTGGAGCGGAAGGGTGTGATGGGGTGGAGCTTTGAGAGAATGGACACTGAGGTCTTAGGAGGATACGGGACCCCAACAAAGACCAACACTTGCTAGTGTGAGATACGAACACCAAACTACAACCATGTGGGGTCCACCGCCATTGGGGCAATGGTCATGCCAGAGAAGTATATAGGGTATGGTTCAGTTTACTGCCGATCTCTCTATCTATGATTGTGAGAAATGCTTAAATGGTACTCTTAATGTTTTACAAGGCTTTGCTCATGGAAGAGTTGGGAGCTTGGTTGCTAGTTTGAGCTGCATGCCAAGTACGAGACCTATCATTTCTTCTCTCTCTCTCTCTCTCTCTCTCTCTCTCTCTCTCACACACACACACACACACACACACACACACACACTCTGCTTTAGGGCCGCTGCCACTGTCCTCATCATCTGGGGTTGCCGGACTTGTTATCTTCTTTGGTGTTTGCATTTATTTGAGGAGGAGAAGCAAGAGGAAACCAATCAGACGATAGCCGAGTAAATTATTCCATTTTTTTTATACCATGTTGCTGATATTTCTAGACATTGTAAAAATCCAAACTTTAGCAAATGGAGGAGATGAATCAAATTTGTGAGTGATGAATCTATAGGGGTTGATTTGGCAACTCTCTGAGATGCTACAAATAATTTCTCCGAGAAGAATAAGCTTAAAACAGGTGAATTTGGTGTAGTTTATAAGGTAGCTAGGTGATAATGGATTGCTAAAGTGGAATGCCATGTCAACACCCCAAGAGAAAGTCTGACACATGTCAGGTGAGGTGGCGCGCTAGCAGCATCAGGGTAATGGTGTTGAGGCAAGTGATTTAATTGGAAGGAAATGTTAACGTTAGTGACCCAATTGAAATTTTTTTTTAGTTCAAGAACCAGATTAGGAAAACTGGAATAGTTTAGTAACTAAACATGTAGTTTACCCAAAAACTTTAGCCCTAAAAGACACCATTCAATGTATCTCATCTATTTACTTACACATACAAAGATATATAATAATGTATTATATATGGTATTCACACCTGTTTTTCTTATGTGTATCTTTGGCGTGTGAGTTCTTTTGGTTGTTGTTTGTGTTAGGACCTAAGTTGAGGTCGAGTGAGGGCAAGAAAGGGGTGGGATAATCCCTTAAAAGGAAGCCTAGGGCCTTGCTGTCTCCCTTGACGACACAAGGTCTCCCTTGCGGCTGCATGGGTGCCCACAAGGGCTTCCCGAGGGGGCTTGTGGTTGCAAGGAAGCCCGCATGGGCCCCTAATTCTAGAGGGTTCTAAAGCTTAAATGCCCCTTTTTTCCCTTTTCTTTTCACCTTCTTCCTTCTCCTTTCCTTCTCCTATTTGGATCGCTTTTCCCATTCGTTAATCTTCTCTTTTCTCGCCTTTAATTGAAGTTAGAAGCTTGAAGATATCATTACTCCTCTCTTGTGAAGGTCCGCCTTTGTGTTGTTAGGAGCCTTGAGGTATGGCTCTTCTTTTTCTTCTTTCCCTCTATTTTTTGGTGTTTCTTTGAGTTTGTTTGGGTAAAAAACCTTGTTTGTTTTTGAGTTTAGAAGTCTTGGATGGTTGTATTCCCTTGATTTTGTTGAAGATTGGGGGGATTCTTCATCCTCTAGATTAGGGTTATTGTAGCTCCAGTGAGTTCTCCTTGTTTCCTTGGTTTCTTTGGGTTAGAGTGAAGCTTTAACCCTTAGAGCTTCATTAGTAACCTGAGGAGTTAGTTTGATCAAACCCTAGAGTCGATTAGGGTTGTTTGGTAGAGAAAACCAAGGGTTTTATTGTGTGGCTTTTTGTGCTAAGATTTGTTGGTGTTTTGTTGTGTTTTGGCAAGGAGGTGAAGCTTTGGCTCAAGGCAAGGAACTAGCCGAGGATTAGCATTCAAGGAAGCGAAATTGATAGATTTTGTGAGTGGGACTAATAAGCATAATCCTATTAGTAGAATACCAATATTTATATGCATATTTCTTCTATCTTGCTTGAGTAAGGTTTTGTTAATTATTATAATTGAATTGAGATATTTATTGCCTTAAAATGAGTTTATTGCTTGATGTTTTGTTTATGCAAAATTTTGTGTTCAAATGGAAGGATTCTCGGGTTGATACTTGATTTGTAAGTTGTTAGTTGTTTTGTGTTAAAATCTTTAATGATTGTATGTTCAACATTTCCTTGTGGAAATTGCAGTGATTACTGATTATTGAGTATTTTACTGGCTATTTGACTCTGTGTGGAGATATACTGGTATTATTTAGATTGTATGGTAGTATCCTACTGCAATAGGTTGTCCTGGCGGCCAGCCTTTAGAGATGGCACAAAAGACGGTTGACCATTTTTGGCCAATTCAGGAGGGCACGTAGGACCCTGATTGGATGGTCATCAAGGAGCCATAGTCACCATACGGTGAACTAATGGGTCAACATCAAGGGCATGAGTACCTTGACGGCTCTAAGTCAGCCACGGCCATGATGAGGTTTCAAGACCACTTCATGTTGTGTGTGTGTTGTGAGTTGGGTATTTTATTGAGTTAGTTTTTCTTATATTTGAGTTTGAGAATTTTCCTGTGGTGTTTCTTTTGTAATGTCATCTTAAATTTATGGTGAGGGAGCGAAGCCTAGCTGCCTCTCTGAGGAGGGCAGTCTCCCATAAATTTGAGTTGGCACAAGTATTGTGGTATATTTATTTCGAAACTCATATTATAGAGTTGTATGCTTATGGAATTGTTCTAATCTTTATACTTTATTTTAAACGCTTGGTTTGATGTTCAACTTATTTTATAAATTGAACCCGTGTTTAGTACTTCGTGGATTTGATGTTGTAAAACCCTAGTTGGGGTAAAAAATACCTTCTTGACACTATCTTTTGATATAATATGTTAAAGATTACTATTATATGCAATTATGTTCTAACGTGGCTATATTATTAGTAAAGCATTATTTTGGAAATTTATGTTTATTATTTTGGTAAATTCTAGTAGAATTGTGCTAGTCTCCCCTCATTGGGTAATCGTGGTTGCTCACCCTCTTTCCTCTTCTTAGGTTGTTGCAGGTAGTAGGTGCGGCTGTGAGACAGCATGCTGAGCATTTGCTACCTTCCTATCTTCTTTGTTTCTCTTTCAGTTCATGTATGTTATTTTTGTCTTGAACATATTATATAAGTCATGGATCCACTAGTATGTTGAAAACTCTATTGCATGGTTGTGTACTTGAAACACTTGTTAAACATTTGTGTATGAGTACTTACTACTATTATTGTTGCTTCCTTACATATTTGTAAACCTCTTTGTTTCGGTACTCTGACATTGTTGTTGTTACTTTCACTCCATGTCATTTTATTCCTCTACTCTGCACTTGTGCTAGATATTGTGGATCCCATGTTTGTTAGTTAGCCTTACGGCTTCCCGATGGTTGAGTGGCGGGGTGTCTCTCCTCAGGATTGTTGCGGCCTATGAGCCCTCAGGTCTGGGCATGACATTATAAAAGAGATTTTTTTAAAACACTAATGGTGAATAATTAAAAAAAAGCCAACCACCTCCTGGTGTATTGGCACCGCCGCACTGGATCCCCTCTAGAAGGTGTTTGTATTTTTACTAATAAGATGAGTTTGAATCCCAGCTCATGCAGAATAAAGGTGTATGTGTATTGAAGTATTAACTTTACGTGTATGCACGCCCTAACATGGCTTGTTTGTGTTTCATAAAAAAATAATTAAAAAAATAAAATATGAAAAATAATTTTTTTTATAATAATAATTTAAGAAATGAAATATGTAAAAAAATAAGCATCGTAATATTTTTACTATTAAAATTCTGATTTAAATATGTTTAATATGAAAAATAAAATCTGTATCATGATAGAAGTCGAGCTAATGTAGAGCGGTTCTGAATTTCTAAGTTAATTTTGGATAAATAATAGAGGAAAAAATGCATGTGTCTACATTATATTCTAATTTAAATAATATGTAAGAAAGTTTGATATTTTAAAATCATATGATGCATATAGATCATTATGTTAACATTCAACAAATTTTATAACTTGGAAAAGTTTATAAGCGAAAATAAAATGAAAAAAAAAAAATCACATTATACAATTGCATTTTGGCGATTAGTACTGAATCCCAACATAGGTCATTTGTGTCATTACTGAAAAAATGGGTTCAAATTTTACCTCATAAAAACTAAAATAGTAACTTTATATTTTTGCATGCCCCTGGCCTAACTTGTTCATATTTCAAAATATATATATATATATATATATTGGAGAAATAATCAATATATGAGTGCACTTCCACAATTTCAACTATACTAACCAATTTAGTTTGATTTCTCTAGAAAAATTATATACTACAGTTCGAGAATTAGGGCATGTTTGGTCCGGCCAATTTTTGGTAATCGTCCACTGACCAGCCAGCTTCCGACCACTGGTCACCAGTCCATTGTTGATTCGATCATCAACCGACTTGTCTCTGTAATTTTTTTTATTTTGTTAACCAAACACTTATTCTGTAATAATAAAATGTCATAATTTCTGTAATAATCACTTACACTTCCTACGTAATAAAATTATATCATATTTTTTTTATTTTACAGCTAAACATGCTCGTAAAAACTTTTTTTAATAGGTGTAAAATTATTTGTTTACATAAACTATTCATGCACTCATTTTCTTAGTTCAAACATATGATTTGTCATGTTTTGTGTCCAAAGATCAAAATGAATATAAAGGCAGAATTTAGTGGCTAACAAAAATGCATTCTCAGCAATAATAATATCATATGGGTAATTTTGAAAATGTAGAACAAAGATCAATATTTCATTTTAATGAAGAAAATAATACCGATAGAAAAACATATTATAATTATAATAATTTATGGATACGAAGATTTTGGTATATCAAGAACTTCATTATTATATGAGTATTGAAAAAATTTGAAAGTTTAGGGAGTTGCTTTAAATAACAGACATGAAAAAGGTGAAAACAACCCATCAACTTTAGCTAAAAAATATTAGAATTGAAGTTATAATTTACTAAATTATAGTTAGGAGACATGCCATGTTACCCATGTTAACAGGTATATTACATAATTTGATTATTTAAGATGGAAATACCATATTTTTAGAATGTGACAATTTGGCTAATATTATCAAGAATATAATTACTAATTTTACATACTGTAATTTCAAAAATAACAAGTTTTTAAAATTTTAAAGGTAAAATTTTTTTGAATATTTCTTTAATGATAACAAACATTTGATATTCAAACTTTTTCAAAAATTAAATAATTAAATTAGAAGACAAAATTATATTTATTTAAAATAATTAAGTTTGATTAAATTATTTTTTAAAAAAAGTATTTATTTAAAATTCATATATTAATAAAAGCTAAATATTTTAATATTAAATTTTTATTTTTTTAAAAATCAAAATATTTATTATTAAATAATTTTCATGTTTGTATTAGTAAATGCTGTAAAGTTTAATCTATTTAATATTGATTAAATTATGGTATTTTTGTAAAATGATAATTGGTAATGTAAGATTCCCACCTAAGTAAACATGGTAATAATACTGTTACATACCAATCATGTTATTATCTTATCAACCAAATAGAAATTGAGCATATTTTCGTTAAATAACTTATGAATCACATTCATGATAATCCTATTCCAAACTGCAATATAAGATTCCATGGATAAAATGGCCACTTAAAGTAATGTTTTTCCCATTATAATTTAGAAATTTTCAATTTAATCAATTATATCAGTGCCATCTGAAATATAATCATATAACTGCTTTGTATTAAAGCTTTGTTTTGTTGTAAAACATCTAGCATAATTTATAACTTTTCAACATAATCAATTATATCATTGCCATGTGACACATTCATCTAATGACTTTGCTATATAAAGCATGCAATACACCTTAGAATTTTCTATTTTAACCAATTTAAAGTTTTATGCATATATATATATATATATTCTATTTTTTGAGAATCATTCCTATCTTATATACATTAATGTGATGGATTTCAATGTATATATGAATTTTCCTATTCTTATGTATTTAATAAATTTGTAGCGGTTTGAACTATCTCTCCTGATTCCAAAACCATCTACAAGATAATTTCTTTACATCCATCACACCATGACATTGCAATGAACTTCGAGAAGAATGGTTTGGATGTATATAAACTAATAATAATCAACCACACCACTTGATGCATATCCATCTACCATTTTTTTTGTTGTAAAACACTCATTCTAGCTTAGAATTTCCTAATTATTTAAAGTCTTATATAGCTACTCTCTATTCATTGAAAGTCACTCTTATCCCATCTACACTTGATTAGACCTGTCCATGGGTTAGGCTCGGGCTAGGCTATATATATAGTTAAATTTACATTTGTTCAAACTCGGGCCGGCCAGGTAATACGGGCTTTAAATTTTGCTGAAACCCGCCCATATTTTATGTGCTTAAACCAAAGCCCGCCCCAAATAAATTATTTTTTTATTAAACAATATATATATAATAAAACTCATATATTTACACTCACATATATAATAAAACTCATATATATATATATATATATATATAATAACCTTATAATACATAACAATATATACCCATGTGTGTCTTCTTTTTAAATGAAAAACCAGTATTCTGTTCAACTAATGAGCTATTGCACATCAGAAGTGTCAGAGAAATTTAGCTTAAGTTGATATAATCTTGATCCCAAGCTTTTTAACAAGTTTGCTGTGAGATCTCAAGCCAAATCTATTCACTGCTAATGATACCTGCAATATTCTCAACAACAACTTGCCTGGTTTATCATCCAAAGAGTTAAAATCGCCAAGATTTCAAATGTATTTAAATAGTGCACAAAATAATTCACTTGGGAATAATTTCTGTCAAACATTTGTCGGAGCTACCAAAATGGAATAACAGGTAAAATATATGGGCCTTGCTGGTTAAGGCTTATAATCTGTTTTTTTAGAAAAATAAAAAAGATGGGCCACTCAAAGAAATAGTGAAGTAAACTAGTTTAGAAGCATTCATTGGCTATTTTATCAGTTGACATCCATGCCAAATTAGAAGCAAACCCATGTTAAATGTCAAGCAAACCATGGGCAAATGAACAGGAACATCATTAACAGCACATAGAAGCATATCAAATCCACAAATTCACTTGACTGAAAGCTTTAACAGGTCTAAAGTAAACCGCCATATTCATATAGGCAACAAAAAAAAAATTGTTGATGAACAAGAGCATCTAAACCTGGAGAAATGGTGCTCACACTCCTTTATTTCTTCAGGATATACGATACCTTCAATCTTACCATCCTGCAATTTAAACAACATAACAGGGACTGGTTTACAAGGACTGATGAAATGAAAACAGCCATTTTGGTTGAATAGATTGCTTGCATAAAATTTCAAAAACAAAACAACCAAGAACACAACACACAAGTTCAGAAACAATCCACAAGCAACAAACAACACTTTCTTACAAACTACCACCTTGTAGACATGTTGCATAGAAACCAAAATATAATGTATAGAAGCATAACCTGTAAGAACAAAAATAACAAACATGAGATTAATCAAGAAAAGAGTTATGAGAAATGGTACACTTAAGCTTATTAACTCAAGAACTACCTTGAAAATCAAAATGATGTATTGCTAACAAGTTGATCACAGATAGGAAAAGTGGAAATTGTAACATTGTAAATATTTCCCTATACTCTGTTCATCAAAATTTAAATAAATAAAACTAAACTTCATATAAAGCACAAAACTATTTTTACATACAAAGTCATTCCAGTAGCTTCATTTTCCTCATCATCTTCATCATCACTAGAAACTAATGCTTCATCTTCCAATCCTAATGTCATTGCCAAATAACAAACAAATGAATCATATAATAAAAATATTATAAGAATACAAAAAAATAACAAAAATTAATCACTAGCTGAAAATCCTCTAGAGTGCATCCAATCATCCAAACAAACAACAGCTTGAACTGTTTTCAGTTTGAGTGAACTCCTCATATAATTGATGACTTTCTTTCCAATACTAAACGCCAACTCTGAAGCTACAGTAGATATGGGATTACCAAAAAATCACGAGCAAATATTGAAAGTTTTGAATATCTTATAGAGCTTTTATTCCAATAGTCCAAAATGGTAATATCAGTGTTCAGCTCAAGTTCTTTTTCCTCCAAGCAAAGATCTAATTGTGATTTTTCATCTTCAACTTTAGATGTATTTAGATAGTGCTTGTAATATTTCAGTCTCATCATGGCTATCAAGTTCACTTATAATAACATTGGAATCTTCAAAGCTGAAGTTAACAAATTTGGCCCTCGTAACATTTGAACTTCCAACCAAAGATGAAGAATTGGATTTGAAGTTCTTCAAATACTCATCAAACAATATTTTAAGAGTATTAAGAACAGTATGGACAAACTCCGAAGCATGACTACCATAGAGTTTAGTATAACAATACTCCACATAGTTTAATTTGTAGCGAGGATCATGTATTACCATAAAAGTGAAACAATTTCTTGAGGAAAACATGATATTTTGAGAGGTTTCAAGATGCATACTTTTAAGATGAACCAAGTATCAAGAATCATTGCAACTGAACCACATGAGGTTTTAGGCAAGTTAAAATAATTTGAAAGCACATCCCAATTCATGAAAATTCAGTTACAAGTTCATAAAAACTCTCCTTGATGGAACAATCATATATTTATAATAATATCACTAAATGATTTAGCCCTTTTTTTTATGGAAGAGCTCATAAAATAAAATATGGCCAGTGTCCAGTCCAACTACTCCAATATGTGTTTGTGAATATATTCCAGAGATAATTACAACTTTGCAAGTAAGTTTAAACAAAATGATATACAAATATTAAAGCCTTATGGTGAAAGCTTGCACTTTAAAGAACAAACCTAGCTACAGGATCAAGTTTTTCCTTCACTTCAGCACGCTATTTGGTACCTAACTCCTTGAATATCTTTTCAAACAAGGAAAAATCCACTAACTCCCACAAAAGATCCAACCAAAACACTAACAAAACCTACATATTTCATAAAAAACCAAAAAACAAAAACCAACATGATATCCAACAACTCACCATCAGGACACACAACACCGCCCAAACCCAATCAAACCAATATATATATATATATATATATATATATATATATACAAAAACTCAACAAAACCACAAAAACAAATGGAAATAAGGCCACAAACATTAAAAACACAAATCCGAGTTGAGTGAGCTATCACAGAGAAATTCCAAAAGAGATCTGAAGAAACTGGAGGAGATTAGAGGGGGATTGCAAGTAAACGCCGATGAGGGACAAAGACTAGAAGAAGAGAGAAGAGGAAAATAAGACGGCTTCGGTGGAAGCAATGGTATTTAGGGTCTGCTTGGATGGAGGTTTTTTGGGGGTAAGGTAAAGAAAAGGGTTTTTAAAAACCCATGCTTGGGTAGAAGATTTTAGGGGGAGATAAGGGTTGAGAGGGGTTAATGGAGGTTTCAAAACCTCCACTTTTCTCTCATTTGTCAACCCTCCAAATTGGAGGGTTAGGGAGGTTTAGAGTCATCAATATATATTGATCAAAATGACTATATCTCATTTACAAAATTACAAGATATTTGATTAATTAATAATATAATACTAATTAATATTATTATATTAATTAATATCATTATTAATATTATTATATCAATTAATAATATTATATAATATTATTTTGTATAATTGTATTAATTAATATTATTATTAATAATATTAATTATATTAGTTAATATTATTATATTATTTAATTATATTAATTAATATTATTTTAATTAATATAGTAATAATTAATGGTGAGATTTAATTAATTAATATTATTATATTATTTAATTATACTAATTAATATTGTTATATTAATTAATATCATTATTAATATTATTATATCAATTAATATTATTAATAATATATTAATTATAATAATTATTATATTAATTATATATTAATTTAATAATATTAAATAATATAATTAATATATAATTAATATAATAATTATTATAATTAATATATTATTAATAATATTAATTGATATAATAATATTAATAATGATATTTAGTAATATTATGTAATATTATGTTTTTTGTCTTTTCATCCCTAAGGGTAATTTAGTAATATTACTATATAAGCTACTCTCCAATTACCTCAAACCAAAACACAACAAAAATTTCAAAAACTCCATTTACCTACCTATCCCAGCGAAAGGTTTAAAACTCTTTACCTTCCATTACCATACTTTACTTTATGAAACCTTCCAAAACCCCCATCCAAGCAAAGCTTATAGAAAAGGGGAAACCCTAATTCAAGTCTCCAGAAACCAAAGAAAAAAGGGATTTTTTAATATTTTTAAAATTAATAAATATATTATATATTTTCGGGTAGGGCAGGGCTGTGCTGAGTTTAAATAGATAAAACCTAAACTCGGCCCATTTTTTTTAAAATGGGCTTTTTTTTTCAAAGCCTGACCATCAGGCCTCATATATTTGTCCAAACCCTTCCATTTTTAGATAGGCCTCAAGCCAGGGTTGCCACCCTTTGGACAGATCTACACCAGATGTAATGTATCATAATAAAAAGTATGTACTATGTGACATGCATCCAATGTCTTTTCTTTTTCTTTATAAACCATACATCCATAAAAAAAATTCCCTTCATCCCATGGATTTTTTTAAAATATTACAAAAACATAAAATATTACAAAAACATAAAATATTTACCATAATGTGCACGTTTGGGGAAAATGGAAAAACTTTCCCCATTTTCAACCTTTTTTAATTAAAAATATAGAAAAACAGTGGAGTTTCTCCCTGTTTTCTTGGTTTTTATTTTTTTAATAAAATAGAAAACGGGACCTTTTATTTAACTAGTGCATGTTGCCATTAAGGTTTAAACAAATATTTTTTATATAATTAATTTCTTAACTTAAAAATAGTAGTTGATATATATATATATATATATATAACATTTTTATTTTTAAAAAAATCTACAAATCCGGAAGAATATTAGAAAGAAAAAGATCCAAACTTGCACTAGTAAAACATTACAACGAGAAGTACATAGTATAAAAATAGGACGGTCAAACATGCAGTCGATCGAGAGTGGGACGGTAAAACTTGCACCTATATGTAATTACTACAAAATAGGACGGTCAAACCAGCACCAATCAGTAATTAGTACAAAGTAGGTCGGTCAAACCTGCACCAGTCAGTACTTAGCTCAAAATAGGTCTATCAAACCTGTACTGGTCAGTAATTAGTACAAAATAGGTCGGTTAGACTTGCACCGGTCAACAATTAGTACAATGTAGGTTGGCCAAACTTGCATCGGTAATTAATTAGTACAAAGTAGGATGGTCAAACCTACACCGGTCACTACTTAGTATAAACTAGGACGGTCAAACCTGCATCAATCAGTAATTAGTACAAAATAGGTTGGTCAAAACTCATGATCGATCGAGAATTAGTTAAAAAGTAGGCCGGTCAAACTAATAAGTATTCGTGCATAAGTAATACTGAAGTATACTTTTTCTTACATTGAGCATTACTTTTAACAGATTTTTATAGCTCATTCGTGTGTATTTGTGTTCTTTTTGTGTATTTAGGGCAGGTGGAGACAAGTTTGGAAGAAAAGAAAGTAAAAAGTAGATCGCTGAACGCGATTGTTGATGAGAAGTTCTTGGATTGAACAAAGATGAAGACACAAGTTGTGTCTCAAAGATATGTGGGTGTGTAGCAACCTCCACTTTGCTGCTCAAGTGAATACACAAAGTAGAGGCACAGAGCGATCACACTCAAATATTCCAACTTGTGTAACATTGTCAAGAGCTTGCTAATGTAGTTTCATTGAAGACGCCGACGTCATCTACCGCATGGATGTGCCCATTTATGCGACCTCGATGAAAAAGAGTGAATTCGGGAACATTCCGCGAAGTGTTGTAGCGATTTACTATAGCAAACACTATAGCAAAAATCACTATAGCGATTATTGTTCATAACGCATAGGGAAAAGAAAAGCTTGAAAATCCACACGGTCATGTGGAATTTCCACTGCCGCATGTGGATGCCCTAATTTTAGTGTTATAAATACCCCTTTGAGAGTTTTATTTGGGGATCTTCATCCTATATTTTGCTCATCTTCTTGGGAGAGCGCGGCTAGGGTTTGGAGAACCTTTTCTTTGCAGGGTTTAGGAGGCGGTTCTACTGGCATTCACATCGAGTTCCTTTGGAGGAGAACTATTAGGGGAGCTTTATCGGCATTGATTTGGCGAGGTGTGCCCTAGGGTTTGACAAAGGAACCTATGGAGAAGACGAGGCGGCTCCGCAAGACCATCGATACGGAGTACAAAGCGGTTTTATCTATGGATTGCTTGCATTTACCTTTAATTTCATTGTTGATTTTGTATTGCTCCATGGAGAGCTAAACCCTTAGTGGGTGCTTGGACTTCTAAACCTTAGGATGATTTAGTTTCATTGACTCGTATTATGTTTCAGTTAATTGATGTTTTAATTAAGTTTCAATCTCGTGTGCTTGTTGATTTGATTTTCCCTTAGAGTGATACTAGGGTTGAGAATTTATCTAGGTAATCCTTTGAAGTGGTGACAACTTCATTAGGGTTAGACTTAGTGATGTTGAAGAGGGTTGAGAGGGTGAGTCGAGAGATAGCGGAACGTCCCCTTTCTTTTCTAACGTGATTTATCCTACCTCCACATTCTAAGAGTTTCTTACGGTTGTGATAGAGTGAAGTGCCAAGAGATAAACTCCACTGGGGTTAGTTGCGCAAGCAATAGAGTGAAGTGTTGAAGTAATCCTTGGTACTGGGGCTTAATCATAACTAGAGGTTTTTTGCTTGGACCAAAGGGTTAGATCTATACTAGGGAATAGGGTTTATCACTTGGAATTCCTAGAGCTTCAAGTAGTCCCACACAATGTGAGGTATTGAGAATATTCCTTTCCACTGGGGCATAATGTAGAGGGCTGAGTCACTGTTGACCTTCGGGTTTGGGACCGTATGTTTTTGGATTGCCACAACTCATTAAACTTCAATTAGGAGGCATAATATTAGTCTTGCACTTGTAGTTCTAGGGTAAGTATTGTCCGAGTTCCCCATTTTACCATTGATTACCTATCTTTCCCATTCTTGCTTGTTCTCTCTTCTCTTTACTTTTATTTGCATTGATACTTTGAATCAACATCACTACTTAGTTTTTCACTATAGTTAAGTAGCAATACTTGTGTTTCAGAGCAACTATTCCCCATGGATTCGACTACCCACTCACCGGGGTAATTTTTATTACTCGATGACCCAGTACACTTGCGGTACACACACGCAGAGGGTGTGTCACCAACCCTACACCGATCGATGAATTAGCACAAAGTAAGATGGTTAAACCTGTACCGGTTAGTAATAAGTACAAAGTAGGTCGGTCAAACCTGCACCAGTCAGTACTTAGCACAAAGTAGGTCTGTCAAACCCTGCACCGGTCGATGGATTAGTACAAAGTAGATCTATCAAACTTGCCCCGGGCAATAATTAGAACAAAGTAGGATGGTCAAACTCGACACTGTCGGTTAGTACTTTGTACAAAAGTAAGGCGGTCAAAACCTGCACTGGCCAAGAATTAGTACAAAGTGAGGTCGGGTGAAAACCCTGCACTGATCGAGAATTAGCACAAAGTAGGGCGATCAAAACCTGCACTGCTAGTACTTTAGCACAAAGTAGGCGGTTAAACCTCAGTACAGCTTAATAATTAGTATAAAGTAGGGTTGGTCAAATTTGCACTCGTTAGTAATTAGTACAAAGTATGATAGTCAAACCTGCACCGGTCGGTACTTAGTACAAAGTAGGTCGGTCAAACCTGCATTAGTCAGTAATTAGCACAAAGTAGGTCGGTCAAGCCTGCACTAGTCAATAATTAGTACAAAGTAGGTCAGTCAAACTTGCACCGGTCAGTAATTAGCACAATGTAGAATAGCTCAAAACTCGCACTCTGCTAATAATTAGAACGGTCAAACTCGCAATGATCATAAATGAAAATTGTCAAAAATTCGAGCTCTTTATATAAACCAACATTAGTAGCCTCATTTTCACTCTTGCACACTATTTACTCTTTTTCAACTCACTCACACGTACTTCTTCTTGTCTTCAACAATGGCAGAGGCATCACTTTTTTTGGTTTATTACAATGGTTCGATCATTACCAGTAAAAACACAATTATATTTTCGTCGGAGGATCAATCATATTTTTATATCGAAGGTGACATCTCTTATAAAAACTTAAAGAGATCCATTAAACAAAGCATTGAGACCGCGGACAACCAAGGAGTTTCATGTATCAAATACCGGCTCCCAATTTCTTTAGGATCTGATAAGATTTGCTATCGGTCATTCAAATTGCGTAAAGTTTAGCGCTATAACTTTTGAGGGTGCTCCTTCCCAACAATAAACCGCCATATATAACCAAGTTCAACGCAACATGAGACAAGAGAGGATTTCATTAGCATGCCAAGTTAATGAACCTAAAAGGCTCTCTACGAAGTGGAGGGCACAAGATGATCCACCATCCAATATTGATTTTACTAATTCACAACATCTAGAATGTGGAACAAGTTCCTTTCATGATACTCATGAAACCAAATTCGGTCGGGATGGGCGATCAGTGGAGACGATGAGGATGATGATGGTGACAGTTTTGGGGAGGACATTGAAGTAAGTGTTAATGACATTTACCTAGAAGACTGCAATTTTGAAGACGTTCCTATGCCCGGCCATAATTTCATGATGGCACCAATGGAGCCTTTAACATATATGCGGACCCTTGATTTGGAAGCAATGTCCATGTAAGAATTCTCGGAGTATCCTTTATTGTATGCCGATACATTAAGCAAAGTAATGACAAATGGATTTCTGCATATAGGCATGAGATTTCGAAGCAAAGATGATGCGGTGACCGCAATTAAGCATAACTGCTTACTTAATTCCATCGAAGACAAAGTTATTGAGTCCGATCTGACTCTATACTTAGGTAAATGCAAGTCATATGCCGATGGATGCAATTGGAGGGTTCGCGCATCCTACACCAAATGGAGACAGCTTTGGGAAATTACAAAGTACACTCGGCCTCACACGTATACATCAGCAATGATCTCGCAGGATCATTCGAAGCTGGATTCAAACATGATTTGTCGGCAAATACAAGCACTAGTCCAACAGCATCCAAGTATCAATGTATCAGTTTTAATAGCGGAAATCAAGAACCGATACCGATACACACCGACATATAGAAAAGTATGGACAGCTAAGCAAAAAGTAGTTGAAGTAGCATTTGGCAATTGGGAGTCCTACAACGAATTACCAAGATGGCTATAAGCGTTACAACAGTTCGTTCCTAGGATAATAGTTAATCTTGAGACCCAACCGGTATATGAGAGACCTTACCTGGTATGTGACACTTTGAATCTTTCATAGAGTTTTTGGAGCTTCCGCGCATGTGTGGAGGCTTTCAAATATTGCAAACCAGTCATCCAGATAGATGGCACACATATTTATGGCAAATACAAAGATACTTTATTGTTGGTGATCGCACAAGACGGTAATAAAAATATCCTGCTGATTGGTTTTGCAATCGTGGAAGGAGAGACGTTGGCTGCATGGGCTTTCTCCTTGTGCAACTTACGTTCCAGTGTAACACCACAACAGGGAATATACTTCATATCCGATCTCCATGAATCTATCAAATCAGCTTTTAGATTACTTGGCCGTCAGATGAGTGCACCCCATGCGTACCATAGTTACTACATTAGACATATCTCGACCAATTTCATGCATCGTTTCAGATATAAAGAATTACAATAGATAGTTGTTAATATTGGCAAGTTACAAGATTATTTTTTTTTTAATCTTACTCTTACATTGTTGTTAATTATTGAAGTTATCTTAACATTATAAGTTCATTGTTATAGGTTATTCGAAAACCATTCAAGATTTTAACTACTGGTACGGTTTCTTGCAGGACAACAATGCAAAGGCATCGAGATGGTTAGATAACATACCGCGGGACAAGTGGGCTCAAGCCTTCGATAAAGAAGGGCCAAGGTATGGTCACATGACAACCAACCTCGGAAAATGTGTTAATTCAGTGCTTAAGGGAACAAGAAACCTTCCCATAATAGCTATGGTTAAGTCAACATACTTCTGACTTGCTGAACTGTTTATGGGGAAAGGTGTACAGGCACAATCTCAAATCACATCAGGCCTTATCTTCTCAAAATCACTAATGAAGACAATCTAAGAAAATCAACAAGCATCATCTAGCATTTACATTTGTCAATTCGACCATGAAGAGAAATCTTTCATGGTGGATGAGATGTCACCCCCGCAATGTGGGCGTATAGCAAGGAGTTTTTGCATTAATCTAAGATCACATTAGTGCGACTGCTTACTTTTCAGACGCCACATTTTCCATGTCGCCATGTCCTTGCAGCATGCTCACATTTTTGTCTATATTGGGAGGAATATGTTAACAACGTGTATAGGCTTTCTGTACAGCTTTTTAATGTATATCGTAAAGAGTTTGAGCCAGTATCAAATGAGGGATAGTGGAACTCTTATAATGGTCCACGCTCACGCCCCTGATATTACGATGAGAAGATAGATGAAAGGACGACCAAAATCTGACAAGGATTCACAACGAGATAGATTTTTAGGAAGGTGTGCACCAAAGCGTTGTGGTTTATGTCACGATGAAGGACATAGTCACCAAAAATTGTCCCAACATTGTCGGGTTCAAGTAGTCGGTCATAATGTACACTAAATGTTTTCTTTGTTGTAATGTTTTATGATGTAAGCTTTCCATATATTTATAACATGCAATGACTTATCATTAAAGCTTTTTGTTTAAGCATATGAAGAAAAAACAAATACAAAAAAAAAAAAATACAGAACATAGAACACCAAGAAAAAAATACTAGAGAAGGTTCTACGCACACAATAAAGAAAAACAACAACTAATACAAGAGTCTAGCCTATCGTCTACGCTGCCACCTCAGTAAAACATCGAGGTGGATGGATATCTCTGTCAGGCAATCCCCGTGGCCTAGGTCTTTTTTCTTGCTAGGCTGACGGGTCTGACACACCCCTTGTGTGTGTGTACCGCAAGTGCACGGGTTGTCCGAAGTAATAAAGTACCCTAGTGAGTGGGTAGTCGTATCCATAGAGAATAGTGCTTAGAAGAACAAGAATTGCTATTTAACTATAGTGAAGTTGATTTAAGAGTGGTGTGAACAATATCAATGCAAATAGAAGTAAAGTAAAGAAGAAAGAGACGCAATAGAATAATAGGAGAGACAATCGATAGAAAATGGGGCACCGGACATTGCTCACCCTAGGACTATTTTTCAAGTGCAAGACTAATCATTATGTATCCTAACTGATGTTTAATGAGTCATGGAAATTCTAAGACACACAGTCCCAAACTTAAAGGTCAACTATGACCAACCTTGATACTATGCAATCGGTGGAAAGTGGATACTCTCGACGCCTCACACTGTGTGGGTTGCATGAAGATTTGGGGACTCCAAGTGATAAATCATATTTCTAATATAGATCTAACCCTTTGGTCCAGGCGAAAGACCCCTAGTCACAATTAAGCCTCAACACTAAGGATTACTTCAACACTTCACTTTGTTGCTCATGCAACTAAGGCCCAGCGGAGTTTGTCGCTTAGAACTTCACTCTATTGTGACCGTAAAGAACTCTTGGAATGTGGAGGTAGGATAAATCACATCAGAAGGGAAAGGGGGCGTTGCACTACCTCTCGACTCACCCTCTCGACCCTCTCCAACCTAGCTTTGCCTAACCCTCATGGTATGTCACTCATCCACAAGGATTACCAAGATAGATTCTCAACCCTAGTGTTATTCTAAGAGAAAATAAATTCAACAAGCATTCAAGGTTGGAACTCAATTAAAAACATCAATTAAAGAATCATAATGAAAGATTAATGAAACAAAATCATCCTAGGGTTTGTAAGTCCAAGCTAGGGGTTTAGCTCTCCATGGAGTAAGATACAATCAATAATGAAATCGAATGTAAAAGCATGCAATCCATAGGTAAAACCCCCTTGTAGTCCGTATCGATGGTCTTGTGGAGTTGCCTTGTCTTCTCCAAGGGTTCCCTCGTTAAGCCTAGGGCACACCTTGCCGAATCGATGCCGATGAAAGCTCCCACAATAGCTATATTCCAAAGGAACATGGTGTTGAAAGCTGTAGAACCACTCCAAAGACCTAGCCAAAGCCTCCCCAAACCCTAGCCACTAGCACCTCCAAAAATGGGGGAAAGATGAGAAAAAGATTCCTTAAAATGTTTGAAAATATGGCTTATATAGAGGCTGGAATCGAGCATCTACACGGGCGTGTGGAATTTCCACACGCCGGTGTGCATTTCCAGAACTCAATTTCCTGCGAACTGTGAACAGTAACTGCCACAGTACTTTTGCTACAATGATTTACTACAGTAAACTGCTACAGTACTTCACCAAAATACTCCCGAATCCACATTTTTCATCAAGGTCACATGAATGGGCACATTTCCATGCGGCAATGAAATCACATTGACAAAGATCTTGCTAGTCTTGCACAAGTCGGAACACATGAATATGACTGCCTTTGTGCCCCTCCAATTTGTATATTTTCTTGAACACAATGGAGGTTGGCACACACCCAAATGTCTTTGAACACAACTTATGTCTTCACGTTTGTTCAATCTAAGAACTTCATCAAAAATTGCATCCACGATCTACTTTTGGTTCCTTTCTTCCACAATTATCTCCATAACCCTAAATGCACAAACGAATACATATACACAAGAATAAGTGATAAAATTTGAGAAAAATAATGCTCAATGTAAGAAAAAAAATACTTCGTATTACTTATACACAAACACTTATTAGGGTCGTCATTAGATGATTCGTCCGAATCATGTATTACTGAGGCTAGAGTATTCAGGTTCGCAGCAAAGTATGAAAGGTTTGGAGGTAATTCCTAGTTTGTTGCCGAAATAGAGTTGAACGACTAGATTGTCCGCATTCCATAGGTGGATGAGGTTGATACTCAAATAAATTCTGCACAAAGTCTATTCAGAAATCAATAAAGTATCTGCTAGGCTCAATTGGAGGAAATCCACAGAGATGAGATGATCGAGTAATGTTGATATCATTTAATAAGTGAAATGACTGGTACCCCTTGTGTTGTGGTTGTCGAGGAATATGTGTCTCATCGTATTCACCCTGAGAACTATGCTGATGGGTCCTCATCTGTCGACAAAAATAGTATGGTGTTTCCTCTCGTATGAGATCCAACAAAGCCTGATCTGTGGACAAAAATAGTATGGTGTTAATAGTATACTATTCATAATATTCAACCAACATTGCTATATTCCTGGTAGGAACATGAAGGCTGAGGCAATATCATGCTCTATCTCTCCAGTATCCAATCCATCTCCTGTACATCAATACCCAATCTGTGTCGATTCTACCATAAAGATCATGATCATGGGTCGGTCCTATGCAAACTAGAGCGAGAGGAACACCTTGGGCGAAGCCAAATTATCTTGTCACTCGATCGGTTTAGTGTCACTCAACAGTTTTGAAGAAAATCAATTATGTAAACACAATCTATAAAGGTCTGTTCGTGAAAATGTCATGTGACACTTGTGCTATTATTTCGTTTGCATTATAAGGCCACCATATAAACTATTCAAAATTGTTTACCAAATAATCAACGATTATTAATACTTAAAATATGTGCATGAATTATCAATTTTTTTTAACAACATTACCTGTTGCATCTCTAAGTGATCTAGTAATTGCATATATACCTTCACATTGTGCTTGTTGCTACAGCTATCATCATCCACTTCAATGTGCGCCCACCTAAAAAAGAGAATGAATTATATTTTCAATGTATTATAATTGAGTGTAAAATGAAGCATCAATTTAATTTATTCTCACCTATGGGCCAGAGGAAAGGATACGATAGAACAGGTTCAAGGGGATATACTTGAAATCATATACTATGCCCATGATTGAAGTAATAACATAGATCCACTGATATTTTTCATTGTTAGACATGTTGAACCCCAACTGTATCTTCCTGCTTCTGTAAAATCCCTCAGAACTGGTAACCACTTCAGATGAACCCTGTTCAAAGACATATCCTGCATTAGGATACAAGTGATAAGCCTTAGGATATAAGCATGTGCATAACATTCTATCTCTTGTTAACTTGCATCGTATGAAAACATGCCAAATGTTTCGTCAAGCCACATAGAGTTATACTCTAACCTTTCCTTTGATTCGCTGGTGGGACCACTCTGAGCAACTTCGCATAGATAGCATTTCCTAAGCCGAATATCTGCCTAATGACTTCATGGATGTTAATGGGTAAGCCCAGTAATAGCGCCATATCTTCCAACGTGATTGTTGTTTCACTGCATGTAAGGTGAAACGTGTGTGTTTCCGTCTGCCATCTCTCCACTAATGCGCTTACAAAAAAGGCATCAATTCGGAAATTAAGAATTTGAGCCGCATGATAAAATCTGACTTCTCTTAAAAGACCTATGATTTCTAGAGGAGGCTTTATGATAGACATATGTCTACACATTAGAACCCGATCAGGCTGTAAAAAGTTATAAATTAATCAATTTCATAATAATTGGAAAAATAAAATAGGTTGACTTGAAAAAATCATAAATCCAAACATATGTCATTGGAAAATTAAATATGATTGCACACTAAAGCATAAACATTGGTGTGCTATTTATATAATACATCATCTATCTAACCTAATAATATAATTATTAATATAAACTAATTACTTAATACAATTTTTTAATATTAACCTAATAATATACTAGGGTTATCTAAATAAACATGCTTTCCGTCCCCTAATATAACAATTATTAATACAATAACTAATTATGACATAATACAATTGTTCATAAAAACTAATGTCATAATACAATTATTAATATTAGCCTAAAAATATAGAGGTTTATCTAATTAAACATGTTTAGAAATTATTAAGACAATTATTAATAGGATTCATAATTATGACATAATACAATTATTAATATAAAATAATGACGATACAATTATTAATAAAAAAATGACCTAATAATATTCTAGGTTATCTAAATAAATATGCTTCAAAGTCAATACAACAATTATTAATAAAATAATTAATTATGACATAATAAATTATTCATAAAAACTAATGACATAATACAAATATTAATAATAATAAAAAATTACCGTAAAAATATAGTGAGTTATCTAATTAAAATGCTTGCGGTGCTAATAAGATAATTATTAATACGATTAATAATTATGACATAATACAATTATTAATTTAAAATAATGGCTTAATACAATTGTTAATTAAAAAAAACCTAATAGTATACTAGGTTATCTAAATAAACATGCTTCGAGGTTAATATAACAATTATTAATATAATAATTAATTATAACATAATAAAATTATTCATAAAAACTAATGACATAATACAATCATTAATAATAAAAAATTTACCCTAAAAATATAGTGGGTTATCTAATTAAACATGCTTGGGGTGCTAATAAGATAATTATATATTAATACAATTAATAATTATGACATAATACAAGTATTAATATAAAATAATAACTTAATACAATTATTATTAAAAATATAACCTAATAATATACCAGGTTATCTAAATAAATATGCTTCGAGATTAATATAATAATTTTTATACAATAATTAATTATGACATAATAAAATTATTCATAAAAACTAATGACATAATACAATTATTAATAAAAAAAAATTATCTTAAAAATATAGTAGGTTATCTAATTAAACATGATTGGGGTGCTAATAAGATAATTATTAATAAGATTAATAATTATGATATAATACAATTATTATGTGAAACAATGTCTTAATACAATTATTAATAAATAATTAACCTAAAGGTTATCTAAGTATAAAAAAATTGCTTTTTCTGGCAAAATAAATGAAATATGATCACTTTGTAATTTTTAGAATGCCATCGAAAATTATCAACAGAAATCCCGTACACGTGTAAGTATAAACACCCGAATAATTAGAAGTTGAACTAAGATTAGAATGCAAGAAAATGAGAATGGAAGGGAGATGGTATGAAGTGGAAAGTGGATATTATATAAGAAAAAATAATAATAAAAAAATCTAACGGAAATAAAATTTATCACTGTTAGAAAAAATAATAATAATAAAATCCAACTGGCTGTTAGAGGTGAGGGTTATATATATATATATATATTAAATCAAAAAATGGCCGCTTTATTTTAAATAAAAAAAGTGAAAAACGGGAGAGAATTCTGGTTTCCACTTTTTATTTTTTATTTTTTATTTTTTTTTAAAAAATAAAAACGGGAGAGTATCTCTTGTTTTCTTATTTAATAATTTAAAAATTAAAAAAAAATAGAAAACGGGAAAACTTTTTCCATGTTCCCCCAAAATGTGTATTTTAATAAATACATACATAACATGTGTATTTCGATAATATCTACAATATTTAAAAACCCCTCATCCCTGCCACCATTAGATGCATGACACTGCAGTAGACCCTTGAGAAGAATAGTTTGATGTATCTTTATGGTCATATGTCATTTATTAAACGATTAATTACACCCCATACAATAATTCAATAATATATTATTACAATGGCATATGATATAGATATGTATTGGTTTTGTGTGTGTATTCTTGATTAATATAAAAACCTTTCCATTCTCAAATATTATAGTAGTTCCATATGGGTATCAATATAAAACACAAAAAGAGAAAACCATTATAGACCTGGTTTTGTAATCATATGCAAGAAAATTTCCCTTACATCTCATTGCAATATCAAACGTATGGCATTATAGATGAATGGCTTGATGCATCTTTTATTACCATATGTCATTTATTAAACATTTAATTACTATGCCCTATAAAATAATTCAATGATATACAATTATAATGCCAACTGGTAGGTATTTAACAACTGTGGCACTGCAGTGTACCTCTTTCTGAATACAAAAATTTTCAGCTCTCAGACATCAAACTATTTATAGAGATATGAATGTGCACATAGATCTCGACTGCGTCTCGGCTTTGAACCGATGAACTCAAACCGGAACCAAGCATCGCTGGAACCGAACTGTAATCAGTAAACATGGTTCCGGTTCCAAACCGAAACTCTAAACATGACTTTTAAGGTTCCGTTACAGGTTCTAAGAGTTGCAAACTCGAACGAACTCGAATCAATCAACTGGCTTTGCCCGTAAATAAATATTATATAATATATAAAATTATATTTATTATCAACCAACATTATTGAATGATTAGAATCCTGGATTCTTGTGCAATCCTATTTAGACATCCGCACATGGGGTAGTAGAGTATAGAATAATGCATTATGCATGCTAATATGGCATAAATTAGAGATTTAGAGTAAGTTTTTGAGTTTTTAGCTTTGATTAACATAAACATAACTACTTATTTGTAAAACAAGAGCTACAACTGCAGCAACCTACAAAACCCACATCACTAC
>NW_024086638.1:0-12500 GCF_009730915.1 Dioscorea cayenensis subsp. rotundata
CTTGATTAAAATCAAACAAAAAGGGGATAAATAAAAAGAGTGATGATGAATTATATTCTCCTACTTCAAATAGAGGAGATAAGGGCCATTATCCTATTCCAAATAAAAAGTAGGGGTGTAAATGAAAATAATAATGATATAAAGGAAAAGAAGAGGATATAGATATATATATATATATATATATCGTTTGAAATTAAATATATTTGAAGATATATATATATATATATATATATATATATATATATATATATATATTTGTTTGAAATTTCATATATATATATATATATTTAAAATATATATATGAATAATAATAAAAAGGGGGAGGAAATTCAAAAATAAATAAAAATAAATAAAGAAGAGATTATGGATAGGGATGAGAATTTTTGAATTCAAAAATTTTTTATCTCTCTCTCAGGGTTGGAGATTCTTGAGGTGTTGAGGATTTTTGGGAGGCGAAAAGAAAAAGGGAGAGCAGAGCAAGGAGAAAGCGAAGGAAAAAGAAGAAGAAACAGAGACAGAGAGAGATTTTTTTGAAGAAAAAAAGTGAGAAATTAAACAAAAGAGAGAATTTTGAAGAAGAGTGAGAAGGAAGAAGAAGGAGAAGGATAGGCCAAGGAAGTTGATTTGCAAAAAACAGAAGTACTGCATTTTTGTAAAAATAAGAAAAATAGATGCAATGATAATAAACCTTAGTTTTTACATGATGAGCGTGATGTCTCTCCATGCCTCTACATACACTGGGCCCCACTTTTAAAAATGATACTTTTTAAATTTGAGAGCATGCCACGTACATTCTATGCCATGATTCTTCTTTCATGCATTAAAAAAGAAAAAATGCAATGGTCCCACATGATTCTTTCATGCATTTCCTTTTTTTTTTCTTTTCTTTTGAGGAAAAATGCACGTGCATGCATCATGACGAGCATGCATTTCTTTCCATCTCTCTCTCTCGTGTTTGTTCTTTCTCTCCCTCTTCCTCGTGTTCTCTCTTCTCTACCCAGGCTTTCTTTTCTCTCTCTCCATCTCTGTACCTCGATCTTCAATGTGGCCGGCAGTACTCACCGGATCGGTTTCATGGTGCTCGCCGTCATGGGCCAGAGTCCCGCTATCAACATCGCCGAGAAAGTCTTCCCGATCTCCATCTACAACCGCACCGCTGCCGAGGGCCCTGTGAGGACCATCGTCTGTGGTGTTTACAAGGGTTTTTCTTTCTCTCTCTTTGGCCACTACTACTCGGCGAGTTCGTCCTCTTTCTCGACGTCGTTCCTCTAATTCGAGTCTTCAGCTGCCGCGGGTTTGAGACAACGATGTCCAGCTTCTCCGATAAGACCTTGCTTGGTCGTGATAGTTATAGCACAGTCTACAGGTTGTGCTCGGCGATGGCTGTCTTGTGGTCATAAAGCGCTCTGCTCACCGGCCTGTTCACGCGTAGACCCGCCACTATAATGACAAGGTGGGGAACGAGATTCGGATCCTCTCTCATCTCTAAACCCCTTTGCTTGGATCCCAGTCCCCCGTTGACGAACTTTTGGTGGCCTCCCGTGGTTGAGAGTCTCAAAATCACTCATTCTCTCTAATGACGCCAACCCATCTGATGCTCCCTCGGCAGAAGAAACTGGCCATCCGGACGCTGGTGTACAGAGGAGCAGATTTCCATTGTGAGGGGAGATATAAAAATAATAAAAGGATTTCTACAAAATCTTGGGGTCAGAGAGGAGTTGCATAGTTGAAGATGTCCGCAAAGCTTACAAGAAGATATCTCTAAAGATCCACCTAAAAAATGCACTTGGCTCAGATGAAGCGTTTAAAGTTGTTCCTAAGGCTTTCTAATGTCTCAGCAATGAAGAGACCCGGAGAAGAAATGATCTTGTGGTTTCAGAGGAGCTAAATTATGGTGTTGCCAGACCTGCTTTTAGGAATTACAATAATGGATATAATGGATTTTATGAGGCTGATTTTGATGCAGATGAGATATTTAGGAACTTTTCCTTTGGTGAAAGGCCAATGCAAACTTCCTTTTAGGACATTTCAGTTTAGAATTGGTGGCATGGATAGACACACTACTAACGAGATGCAGTGTTTTTTTGGTGGTGATGGTTCACAGAAGCTTAGGAGCTGGTAAAAGCTTGGACGAGCATGGGATTTGAAGTGTCCCTTCGAGTTTGTTCATTGCTCATGTTGAAGGATTGATTGGCTCAGAGAGGTGATCTCCTTGCAAAGTTTTTTTTTATTATTATTATCATGGTTAGAAACTCCAAGCATGCTCCTTTCAAAATTAGTTTAGGCCCTGTGTCTTATTTTGCTATGTTCCCATATTTGATTTTTTTAGAATGATGATATTTTTCTTTTTAAAAAAAGATATATGGAGGAGAAGTTTATTGGTGAGGGGCATTTCTGGTAGAAAAGAGGCTGAGAGAAAAAAATGATAAAAAAATATATGAAGGGTGAGTAGATGGAAAAAAATGAAAAGAAGGATGTATATATATGAAAAGAGTGAGTGAAAAAAAGAGAAGAGAAGAAAAAAATATGGAAAAAAATAAAAAGGGTGAGTAAAAAAAGAGAAGAGATGAAAAAAATGAAAAAGAAAAGAGAGTAGGGAAAAATGAATGAAGGATGAATTTGAGTGGGGGTATTCTGGTAATTTTCTTTGCAGGGTTTCCTTTAGAAAAATCCTATGAAATTTCTCTAATTCCACCTTGATTTTCTTGGGGTAACGAGAAATCTTCATAAAATTTTCTCTAATTCCACCTTGGGCTTCGGCTTTTCTTGGGGTAACGAGAAAATTTTCATATCTTCTCTAATTCCACCTTGAAGCCTTGGTTTTCTTGGGGTAACGAGAAAATTTTCATATTTTCTCTAATTCCACCTTGAAGCCTTGGTTTTCTTGGGGTAACGAGAAAATTTTCATATCTTCTCTAATTCCACCTTGAAGCCTTGGTTTTCTTGGGGTAACGAGAAAATTTTCATATTTTTCTCTAATTCCACCCTCGAGCCTTGGTTTTCTTGAGGGTAACGAGAAATTTTTTTCATGAAATTTCTCTCATTCCACTATGAAGCCTTGGCTTTCTTGGGAGTAACGAGAAATTTTTCTATGAAATTTCTCTCATTCCTATGAAGTCTTGACTTCCTAGGGGGTAACGAGAAATTTTTTTCATAAATTTCTCTCATTCCACCTGAAGTCTTGACTTCCTAGGGGTAACGAGAAATTTTTTTCATGAAATTTCTTTCATTCCACCTGAAGTCTCGACTTTCTAGGGGGTAACGAGAAATTTTTTTCATAATTTTTCTCTAATTCCACCTTGAAGTTTTGACACTTTTTGGGGTAAAGAGAAATTTTTTTATAAAAAAAATCAAACCATTTTCTTCAAGCTCACTTTGAGGTCTTTTTGACACTCATTGGAGTAAAAAAAGTGAAATGAAAAGAAAAAGTATTCCTTGAAGTGATAAAAAAATGAATGAAAAAGTTCACCAAAAAAATATCTCTCGTCAACACTCGTAAAAAGAGAAGAGTTGACAAAGATTTTCTTGAAACTCACTTGGATGTCTTTTTGACACCCGTTGGAGTGAAAGGAGGTGTAATAAAAAAATAAAAAAATCTTTTTCTTGAAATGAAAGGAAGAGTAAAAAATGAAAATTTCACAGAGAGAAAAATGATGATGAAAAAAAAAATGAATGAAAATTTTTTCAAAAAAAAAAATGCTTCTCGTTAACACTCATTGAAAAAGTTGAGTTGGCAAAGATTTTTTTTCTAAGCCCATTATAAGATATCTTTAAAAAAAAAAGAGAGTTTGAGGATCATTTTAAAATCAAGTCAAAATTATCAAGTTAATGACCTAGCCATGTTAAAGGTCACGACTTCAAAAAAAAATCAAATGGTCAAGGCTCAAAAGCATTGAAAAGCTAAGACCTAAATGCATCATGTAAACGACAAAATGCAACTTTGAAGTTTTAAGGCACCAAGAAGCCAAAGACTTGAGGAGTTTCACAAGTCGGGGAGCTGGAGATTTTACAAGCGCAAAAGAGCCAAAGTCTTGCGATAAAAAGAAGCAAAAAGTGGCCAAGTAGGCAACTCGTAAATGTAGAGTGGGCTGCAGACTTGGACTAAGCTATGTTTCAAGACACAAACCCACAATTGAGGAGAGCTACATCCACAAAGCTAAAAGGATCTTCGACACACTTTTCGAGTATAGGAGCTAAGAGCGCCCAGACTAAAAAAATAAATTTTTGAAGAGCATGATAGAAATAGCTCTTTCTAATCTCTTGTTTAGCTCTCTTAGAGAATAGCTTTCTTCTTTTGTATTCTTGTTTATGATCATGTATTCGCATGCATCTTTGAAATAAAATATAAAAAAATTATCATGTTTACTCAGTTACTTCTCATTCACACTTGTTTCTTAATCGGAGGTTCCCATGACATTGCCTGGGGTAATTAATATTAGGGCTTGCCCCTAATAGGAGTCACGAACCCGCAATCATCTGAAATATAAAAAAAATTAAATTTTGATTTGTGATCCATGCTTTTCAACCGTTCATACCCTAATTAAAAGCCGGGTGGAAAGAAAGGAGCCCACATTGTTATTATGATTAGTATTATTTTTTATATTGTTTATTATATTTCGTCTTATTATTATTTATTTATTTATTTGTGATTTTCTTAATTTTTATTATATTTCCTCTTCTTCTTCTTTTTCTTATGTATGTCTTATTAATTATTTTTATTATTTTTTATTATATTTATTCTTCTTTCTCTTCTTCTTCTTCTTCTTCTTCTTCTTCTTACTTTTTATTATTATTATTATTATTATTATTATTATTATTATTATTATTATTATTTGTATATTAAATTCTTATTATTTATTTATATATTTAACATTATTATTATGTATTATTCTTCTTCTTCATTTATTTATTTATTATTTCTCTTATTTTTTATTATATTTCCTTTTCTTCCTCTTTTTCAAATTTTTTATAGTATTTTTCATCTTTTTCTTATTCTTTTCTACTGCTAGTTATTATTGTTTATTTATTATTTTCATTATTGTTGTTATTATGATTAGTATTATTTTTTATATTGTTTATTATATTTCGTCTTATTATTATTATTATTTATTTATTTATTTATTTGTGATTTTCTTAATTTTTATTATATTTCCTCTTCTTCTTCTTTTTCTTATGTATGTCTTATTAATTATTTTTATTATTTTTTATTATATTTATTCTTCTTTCTCTTCTTCTTCTTCTTCTTCTTCTTCTTCTTCTTCTTCTTCTGCAATCCCCATAGTTTTGCAATCCCAAAAACCCCTTCTTTTTACACTCCATGATTTTCAAACCCCCAAAGTACGTAACGGCATTAGACGGAGTGTTTTTTAAAATTTTATGGACGAAAATGCCCTTACACGGGAAGTCGTGGCTGCACCCATTTCGGCGGTGTGAGAGGAAGTGGGTGGGTTTTTCTTAGGGCTACAACTACTTGTCTTCTCTCAACTCGCGTCTTCAGCCATTTGTCTTCTCTCAACTCGCGTCTCCAGCTCTTCCCTTTCCACCGGCGTCTCGAAGGAGAAGTCCCGCGCAAGTATTCGGCATTTCATCACTTTGCAATCTAAGGTATTGATTATAGTTTATTGTTAACTATTCTGTTACGAATAGGCATTTTTCGGTTTTGTTTTGTGATTTTGTTTTTCTTGGAAGACATTGAAGCCTGCATGGGGATTTATCGGCTGGGGTTTTGTTAGTCTGCAGGGAGATCTCTCGGCTATGGTTTTTGTTTTGTTTTACATTTTCGCCTGTGTACACGATCGAAATGGTTTTTTTATTGTTGTGATTTGTATAATGTTTATAATCTACGTTTACCCTCTCAGTTGATATGGTTGCAGTTGTAAAAATGAGGTCTCCGTTTAAATAATGAGCTTTTACCGTTTAAGTTTTGTTGTCTCCGTTTAACTATTTGTATCTCTGTTTAATAATATAGGTCTCTGTTTAACAAATGATATCAATGTTTAAGAATTGAGAGTTTACCGTTTAACAACTTATATTTCCCGCTGAAGAATTCCCGCTGAAGCATTCGGCATTTCATCAGCTCCCAGTCTAAGGTATTGAAGCTCTCTATTTAAAATAACAAAGTCTCTATTTAAAAGAACAAAGTTTCTTTTTAAAATACCGTTTAAGTATCAGTTTCTCCCTTTAACTTGATTTTTCTCTGTTTAAATTTTATTTTCTCAGTTTAACATTTTCTTATTGTATTATATCAACTTAATTACAATGTAATGTACCTAAAATACAAATCTCTGATAAAAATAGAATGTTCACTTAAGACAATACAATACAACATTCATTTTTCTTATTCAATATCAACTTACTTAAAAATACAAATCTCGATAACATTCATTCCCTTTAACTTTATTTTTGCTCATGTTTTAAATTTCATTTTCTCGAGTTTAACATTTTTCTTATGAAGTATCAACGTAATTACAATGAAATGTACTTAAAAATACAAATCTCGATAAAAAAATACATTTAATATAATACAATACAACATTCATTTTTATTATTAAATATCAGCGTAATTACAATGACCTTTACTTAAAAATACAAATCTCGATAAAAAAATAGAATGTAAGACAATACAAAAATTCTCTGTTTAAGCTTCAAACTCTCCGTTTAACAGACGACGTAACCATCACGGACCTCGGAATCGTCCAAGTACACCTTTGAATAGGGTGTCCACAACACTCACTCCAGTCAGACCACATTTTTTTATAGATCAAGTTCTTTTTAAAGGATATGTGATGAACCTTCTTCTGGTAATCATCCGCAATCAACTTGTAAGTGAAACCTTCTTTTCTTGACCCAAGGCGAAACGCACTTCCGTCATTGCTTACCCGTAGAGCAAGAAGGCGAGCATTTTGCCTTGGGCAAGAAAAAGAAAGTTTTCACCTACAGGTTGTTTACGGATGACAAGAGGAAAACAATCATGACACATCATGTAAAAAGTCTATGATCTAAAAAATGTGGTTTGAATGGAGTGAATGTCATGAACACCAAATGTTCGACTCGACAGGATGACCATCACACAAGAAGAAGAGGAAGAGGAAGAGGAGTGGTTGCGCCAGTAGAGTATGTTCAACGAAATGGTTCTTCCTTCCCATTTATACTACGAAATCCAACAGCCTGCTGCCGCTTCAGCTTCCGATTTTTATGTGCGACGGGAGTGGAAACGCTTGGGTAACCGAGCGTGCATTAATTACGCTTGGGGAACCGCTGGCACCATCGCGTTGTATAATTTAAGCGGATAAAAATATAGTTTAAACGATAAAAAAACAAATTTAAATAGAGAAGCCAATATTTAAACGGTAACAGATGTATTTAAATATAAAGTTCAATATTTAAACAATACTAAGAAGTATATACACAATGCCTACTCGGCAACAGATTCATTGCACGATCTGCGATTGTGACCGGAAGCGTGGCAATGGCTACAATGCAACTCACCGTCCTCGGACGCTTACGACTCGATCCTCTTTCGTCTAGGAAGCCCAGGTTGCCTTCTCGTCACAGGCATCGGTCTCGTTGTCGACAACACCGAAGGTGACATGGAAAAAACCGTTATTTCCAGTAGGATACGATGCCACATCATCGGTCTCCTTGTCGACGACACTGTATTTAACGTGAGAAGTTAAACAATAAGTTAATAAGTTAAACGGAGATAATATTGTTTAAATGGAAACTTGATAAATTTAAACATAGACATGGATAATTAAACAATAATTAGCTTCTACAACTATATAAACATAAACGAGAAGAAACTTACAACGAGCAGAACTCGTTTTCAGTAGGATATGATGCCACATCATCTGTCTCAACAACAAGATCAACAACAGTACATTTGAAGATGGAGTGCACGTGACGCATGAGACAAACCGTTTTATGTCCATCGGGTGTGATAAACTTCACCCTGACACGGGAAATATCGAGACCCCATTGTGCACATATTTCAGCTAACACTCATTCCCAAGAAGTCAGCGCCGTGAACATTAGCACTAGACCCTCCCCGTTGTATCTAGCAATAGCACAAAAACTCTCCATAATTTAATCGGAAGAGCTAAAATTGAGTACACCAAATGAGAAGAAGAAAAAGAAGAACAAGAACAAGAACAAGAAGAACAAGATATGAGCCTTCTAAACTTTGTTTGAGAAAAAACAATCAGGAGGCAAACAAAATTGTAAAACTATGCATAAAGTTCGGACATGATATGATTGGGCGCCATTTTTCCCTCATTTTGCAAGGGCAAAAAAGGAATTTAATATCATGGACCCACTTCAACTTACCGGCGGGGGGTTAAAGGGAATGTAAAATATAACGGAGGCTGTCCGGGGTGTGCAAAAGTTGGAGGGGGTTTTTGGGAAGTTTTGAAAATGACGATGGGTGAACAGTAATTTTCCCTTATTATTATTATTATTGTAATTTTATTTCTTCTTATTCTTCATCTTTTTATTTTTCATATATTTATTCTTCTTCTTCTACTTATTATTATTATTATTATTATTATTATTATTATTATTATTATTATTATTATTATTTTTCCTCTTCTTTTTTTTCTTGTTCAACTTCTGCTTCTTTTTACTGTTAATTATTATTATTAATATTATTCTTTTTATTCTTCTTGTTCTTGTTCTTCTTCTTATATATTTATTATATTTATTTTTTTCCTTTTTCTTCTTCTACTGCTTCTTTTTTTATTATTATTATTATTATTATTATTATTATTTATTTATTTATTTATTATTATTATTATTATTGTTATTATTAATTTTTCTCATAATTTTTATTATATTTCTTCATATTCTTCCTCTTCTTATTATTTATTTATTACTTTTCTTATATTTTTTTATTATATTTCTTCTTATTCTTCCTCTTCTTCTTATTTTTTTTATTATTTTTCTTATTTTTTATTATATTTATTATTCTTTTGTTTTTCTTCTTCTGCTTCCTATTATTATTCTTTATATATTATTCATTTCCTTGTTCCTGTTCTTCTTGTTATTTATTATTACTATTTATTATTTATTTATTTATTTATTATTATTATTACTATTATTGCTAATTATTTTTCATATTTGCTAACATATCTCTTCTTCTTCTTCTTCTTATTATTATTATTAATAATAATAATATTATTATTATTATTATTATTATTATTATTATTATTATTACTACGATTATTATTATCTATTCTTTTTCATATTTTTCTTATTTTTATTATTTTTATTCTTCTTTTCTTCTTCTTATTATTATTATTATTATTATTATTATTATTATTATTATTATTATTATTATTATTATTTATTTTTGTTATTATTATTATTATGTCATATTTATTATTATATTTCTTCTTATGCTTCCTCTTCTTCTTCATCTTCTTCTTATTATTATTATCATCATCATCATCATCATCATCATCATGATTATTATTATTATTATTATTATTATTATTATTTATTTATTTATTTATTTTTTTCTTATTTATTTATTATTTTTCCTCTTCTTCTTTTTTACTATTTATTGTTATTATTCTTTTTCTTCTTCCTCTTCTTATTTATTTGTTAATTTATTTATTCTTTATTATTATTTATTGTTATTCTTATTAGTTTTTAATTTTTGTTATTGTTATCATTGTTATTGTTATTTATTCTTCTTATTTTTTATTATATTTCCTCATCTTCTTGTTTTTTCTTATGTATGTCTTATTAATTATTTTAATTATTTTTCTTATTCTTCTTCTTCTTCTTCTTCTTCTTATTATTATTATTATTATTATTATTATTATTATTATTATTATTATTATTATTATTATTATTATTTGTATATTAAATTCTTATTATTTATTTATATATTTAACATTATTATTATGTATTATTCTTCTTCTTCATTTATTTATTTATTATTTCTCTTATTTTTTATTATATTTCCTTTTCTTCCTATTTTTCAAATTTTTTATAGTATTTTTCATCTTTTTCTTATTCTTTTCTACTGCTAGTTATTATTGTTTATTTATTATTTTTATTATTGTTGTTATTATGATTAGTATTATTTTTAATATTGTTTATTATATTTCGTCTTATTATTATTATTTATTTATTTATTTATTTGTGATTTTCTTAATTTTTATTATATTTCCCTCTTCTTCTTCTTTTTCTTATGTATGTCTTATTAATTATTTTTATTATTTTTTAATATATTTATTCTTCTTTCTCTTCTTCTTCTTCTTCTTCTTCTTCTTCTTCTTCTATCTTCTATTATTATTATTATTATTATTATTATTATTATTATTATTATTATTATTATTATTATTATTATTATTATTATCATTATTATCATTATTTATTCTTCTTTTTTTTATTATATTTCCTCATCTTCTTGTTTTTCTTATGTATGTCTTATTAATTATTTTAATTATTTTTTATTATATTTATTCTTTTTCTTTTTCTTCTTCTTCTTCTTATTATTATTATTATTATTATTATTATTATTATTATTATTATTATTATTTGTATATTAAATTCTTATTATTTATTTATATATTTAACATTATTATTATGTGTTATTCTTCTTCTTCTTCATTTATTTATTTATTATTTCTCTTATTTTTTATTATATTTTCTTTTCTTCCTCTTTTTCAAATTTTTTATAGTATTTTTCATCTTTTTCTTATTCTTTTCTACTGCTAGTTATTATTGTTTATTTATTATTTTATTATTGTTGTTATTATGATTAGTATTATTTTTTATATTGTTTATTTTATTTCGTCTTATTATTATTTATTTATTTATTTATTTGTGATTTTCTTAATTTTTATTATATTTCCACTTCTTCTTCTTTTTCTTATGTTTGTCTTATTAATTATTTTTATTATTTTTTATTGTATTTATTCTTCTTTCTCTTCTTCTTCTTCTTCTTCTTCTTCTTACTCTAACTTTTTTATTATTATTATTATTATTATTATTATTATTATTATTATTATTATTATTATTATTATTATCATTGTTATTATTATTTATTCTTCATATTTTTTATTATATTTCCTCATCTTCTTGTTTTTCTTATGTATGTCTTATTAATTATTTTAATTATTTTTTATTATATTTATTCTTTTTTTCTTCTTCTTCTTCTTCTTCTTCTTATTATTATTATTATTATTATTATTATTATTATTATTATTATTATTATTATTATTATTATTATTATTATTTGTATATTAAATTCTTATTATTTATTTATATATTTAACATTATTATTATGTATTATTCTTCTTCTTCATTTATTTATTTATTATTTCTCTTATTTTTTATTATATTTCCTTTTCTTCCTCTTTTTCAAATTTTTATAGTATTTTTTTCATCTATTCTTTTCTTATTGCTTTTTATCTATTGTGATTATGTTTTATTATTGTTTTATATTATTTATTTTTATATTTATTTTATTTGCTTATTATTATTTATTTATTTATTTATTTGTGATTTTCTTAATTTTTATTATATTTCCTCTTCTTCTTTTTCTTATGTATGTCTTATTAATTATTTTTATTATTTTTTATTATATTTATTCTTCTTTCTCTTCTTCTTCTTCTTCTTCTTCTTCTTCTTCTTCTTCTGCTTACTTCTTTATTATTATTATTATTATTATTATTATTATTATTATTATTATTATTAATTATTATTATTATTATTATCATTGTTATTATTATTTATTCTTCTTATTTTTTATTATATTTCCTCATCTTCTTGTTTTTCTTATGTATGTCTTATTAATTATTTTAATTATTTTTTATTATATTTATTCTTTTTCTTCTTCTTCTTCTTCTTCTTCTTCTTCTTATTATTATTATTATTATTATTATTATTATTATTATTATTATTATTATTATTATTATTATTTGTATATTAAATTCTTATTATTTATTTATATATTTAACATTATTATTATGTATTATTCTTCTTCTTCATTTATTTATTTATTATTTCTCTTATTTTTTATTATATTTCCTTTTCTTCCTCTTTTTCAAATTTTTTATAGTATTTTTCATCTTTTTCTTATTCTTTTCTACTGCTAGTTATTATTGTTTATTTATTATTTTTATTATTGTTGTTATTATGATTAGTATTATTTTTTATATTGTTTATTATATTTCGTCTTATTATTATTTATTTATTTATTTATTTGTGATTTTCTTAATTTTTATTATATTTCGCTTTTCTTCTTCTTTTTCTTATGTATGTCTTATTAATTATTTTTATTATTTTTTATTATATTTATTCTTCTTTCTCTTCTTCTTCTTCTTCTTCTTCTTCTTCTGCTTACTTTTTATTATTATTATTATTATTATTATTATTATTATTATTATTATTATTATTATTATTATTATCATTGTTATGATTATTTATTCTTCTTTTTTTATTATATTTACTCATCTTCTTGTTTTTCTTATGTATGTCTTATTAATTAT
>NW_024086639.1:0-11631 GCF_009730915.1 Dioscorea cayenensis subsp. rotundata
CCAAGCAAAGAGGGACGAGACACTATGATCTCTCTCAAACCCTCGAATGGCGCTCAAGAGATCGATCGCTTCCCCGCAAGTGTACGGGATCGCTAGTAATACCTCGCAAAGACACGAGGATCGTATTCCACGGGCTAAGGATCTCCTATTACTCCTTCTCGAGCTATTATCTCAGCCTAAGATCTTAAGTGATGGATTTACTCTACTAAATACAAATAAAACTAAAACACAAGATTTGCTAGCAAATTAGAGAGAACAAGCAATAAGCAAGCAAGAGAATCAATGAAGTGCAAAGGCCTATGGATGTGGATCCCCTTGAGGGGTTATCATGCAACATGGATGATGATTTAAAGATGCAAGGGTAAATTGGACCATGAGATTCCAAGATTAGAACAACCCCAATTTCTCGGCGATTGAACCCTAATCCCATACTGAACATAGATAGGAATTTCTTCCAAATCTACATTCCTACGATTGCATTAAGTACAAGGAAATCTCGCTTAGGAATAAACCTACTCTTCTTCGGATTAAACCTACATGGAGGGCTACCAAACACCCGATTTCTCGGCGTGATGATACAAGTATCCCCTTCTAATCCATTCATGACCCTAATACATGCGAGCAAGTCACATCTACATGCATCATTCATAAAAAGAGCTACGGATTTCTCCTTGGTGTAACACTTAGCATGAAAAACAATGGATTAGATCTCAAAACATACCCAAGCATAGAATTAACAAGTAATCATCCAAAAATACATGATAAAACCCCCCAAGGTTCACCAACACCCGTGGCCTTGGGGGTCTAGTGTGTCATCATCTCATAACAAAGCATACAATCAAGCAAAAACATGAAACAAAGACATAGTATGACACTCCCCTAGATGAAATGGTGAAGGATGAGGCGAGAATATGCCGAATGACGCTTCCCCGCCAAAGGAATGCCGAATGACGCCTCTCTAGCCGCGGTTCTCCTTCCTTCAAGTCGTGATCGATCTCCCCTTTGAATGATGTTGCCTTCTTGCCTTGAGAGCCTTGGACCTTGGGCTTGAATGATCTTCTAGCTTTCTGCCCCTTTTTCTCCTCCCCAAGGTCGCCCAAAATCTCCCAAATGATCTCCCCAAAAAGTCGGCCAGCCAAAAGTCCTTTAATCAGCCCTAAAAGTGAGTATATATATCCCCCGAGGCATACGGGCCGTATAGGGGTCGGGATGGGGGTCGATAGCACCCGTAAAACCCCTAGATTCGCGTTCCATACGGGTGCATACGGCCTCCATACGGCCCCCGTGATAATCGGGTAGTATGGAAATCGACGTAACACCAAATCAATCCGCTCACATAGCAGATACGGCCCCCATACTCGGGTAGTATGGGGGTAGTATGAAATTTCGCTTTTCTCTTTTTGCCAAAATGATATCTTCTTGTTCTCCATGGCTTCCATATGCCCCTACAAAGCAAATAATAGACGATTAAGCGTAAACGGGCATCAAACCTCACAAAAATACATGCAAAGTGCATACGATACATATATGAAAACACCTACATTTAGACACTTATCAAACATCCCCACATTCTAAGCGTTGCTTGTCCCCAAGCAAACAACTCATGAAAAACAAAGAGACCGAGAAGTGGCTAAATGCAATACCTCCGCTCAAGCAAATATAAGATTCCAAAAAGCAAAGGATAATGAAACATAGATGTTGAGTTATAGTCATTAAGCATAATAAAAAAATATCCTCGTCTCACCCCTAATATGTATGTGCGTAAGTGAATCCTTTATCTCATTTGCCCCCGATCCGGTCTAGCTCAAGGACTTCAATCAAGACAGACTCTAGATGCTAATCACTCCACATACAAAGAATACTAAGTCTTAAACTACTAAGTGCTACTCAATGGCCAAGTAAGATCCTTCTAATTCTATAGCTTGAAACTAAATCCTTTTTTTCTTTTCAAAACCTTTGGTAGGTACTCAAAAAAAGATCACTAGGGTTTTTTTATTTTCAACTCAATATTCAACATTCCGAGTCCCGACTAACGAGACCGCATCAAAAATCATTTTAAAAATCTTTCTAGAGGATGCACATGCCGGTTAGGCACAAGAGCCACCCAACTACTCGATTATAGCTCACATAGACGCATTCATGCTTCATTAGCAGTAGGAATACCGACATAGACTCATTTCTTTTTCACTTTCACTCTCACCCCTAGATCACATCTTCGTAGTACACTACATGCCACAAAAACCTCGGATTAGCTCAACAAGACTTAGAAGTTCTTAAGAAAACATTGAAGGATAGAACTTAGTGTTCTAAGGCCAAGTACTCAAAGTAGTGTGTTAAGCATACAAGAGAGTTAGAGTAGTCACATTGGCTATTCCTGCAGGCATCGACAAAAAAATTCAAAGGCACAAGACAATACTATGGGGTGAAACAGATTCAATAAAGCATAAAAACAAGTAACTCACATCCATCATTAGTCCAAGCTAAAAAGAATCTTACAAGAATGAATAAAGCCATCATTGGTAACACTAGCATGTAAACAATGTTCCTAAAACATGAAATGCACCCATCCCCCACACTTAGTGTTGTACATTGCCCCTCAATGTACACTAATCATGAAAAACATGCAAGAAGGGCCAATGCAAAATAATAATAGAGGAGGGTGAAAAACAAAACTTCCCCGGTTTATCTTGTGTTCGTCGTGAGGTGCGACTCGACAAAAGGTGTGGTGAGCAATACACGCCTTGTCCGACCTCCATTTAAAAACTAGGAAAGCTCACCAAATTCCCTCAATGCCTCGCGAGGCAAAAAAAGGGGACATCATCATTCCACAAAAATTCACAAATACAAAACACAAGGGAGAGACTAGGGAAAAGTCAACAAAAATACATAGATGAAAAACAAAATAAAAGTTCAACACCAAGAGTTGGGAGGAAGAGATCCATGCCAACTCAACAAAACACAAACATAAAACATAACAAAAATAAAGTAAAGTAGATAAAAAGTGTCCATGCTCAAACGAGCCGCTACTCATCACAATCCGTGCCGGTGGTGGTGGCATGGTGGCGTATGAGTATGCGAGGCGTAACCATAGTATGAGGTAATGAAACGGTGAAAAATCGCCTCGAGTCGACGCCGCCCCTCAAGGACCCGTGAAGCCGGGTCACGGATCTCGCACCGCCTCCCCGACGCACGCCTCGAATCTCCCTCAATCCCCCCGCCTCATGTCAAGTCGTAATGAAGTAGTACCGGGTAGGAACAGTGCGCCTCGTGCTCGACTGCAGTGCTCGCCTGGCCGACTCGACTCACCAGCTGGCTTGCGTGCCGTGGGGCCTCGCCCTCATGCGCCCAAAGAACCACCAAGCCAATCGCCTGTGATGTGTGCCTTCCCGAGGGTGCCGCATCTCCCTACAATAGTCATACCTCGCCTCGCTCAAACAAAACCCATGCCACGGATCAACTCGGGTCACATAGGGCCCAATAAAGATAGCTCCCAATCGAGTATACGAGCCCTGGTGAAGGAATGCATCAGCGACAAGGTAGCTAAGGTGAGTAGGGCGCTCTCAAAGATGCCATACATCGTGAAAGATATCGGATTGGGTGACCACCCCTTGCTATCGGGTCCGGCCCCAAAGAGAACGGGCAATCAAGGCATGAATGAATCTATGTGCCGGGTCGATCATGCGTGAGGCCTTCGGGTCGATCTTCACCCGCCAAAGTCGCCCAATAGTTGCTCCCTACCCACCCTCACTCGGGAAATCAAGCTCAAGACGTTTGTCGGGCATGGATTTGATAAAAATCATCATCATATATCCCCAAGTACTTGGCAAAGTCCAAATGATGCATAGTGCGCTTCCTTCCAAAAGCTTGAAAACGGATGGTGACAATCTTCTTATTCCAGCACGGATTCTCCATCTTGTCGCTACTCAAATGTACTCAAGACCTCCAAGGTTAATTGACGGAAGGTTGGCTCGTTAATGGCAAAAGAGTTTATCCCAACAATTGCGTGAGAGCCAATCCCGCACTTTGACTTGTAAAACCCAAGGTTGTCCACAAGTTCCCAATCAAGATAGCACAAAGTCCCGAATGGTTTTGTCTTCAATCTATCATATCTCTCTCGATGGTGGGACAATTTGAAGACGGGTTCATCGGGTGTAGAGGGATGGTCTCGGTAGTTCTTGGGCGCTTTGGAGGCGAGCCTTTTAGTGTTAGGCATCCCTACAATGAATAAAAAAACTTTGATCAAGCTCAAAGGGAGACAAGATAACTCAAAATAACATGGTAGAGATAGAGGAGACTAATGAAAAATTGGTTTTTTTGGTACCATACGGCCGTATGGGGGTCGTATGGTCACTATTCACACGGCAAGAGTCTCCCCTATAATCATGGAATCGAAAAATTTGTACATAAATTTGAATGAAAATTCATTCACAACATTCACATCATCCAAAACCAAGCAAATTTGCTAAAGAAATTCCATGCAAAAAGTCTCAAGAATGCCCAAAAAAATGGAAAGAATAAAACTAGGGCATTGAAAAAAAGATACCGACGTAAAACCTTGAGAAAAACAAGCTTTTAAACTCGGGAAGATCACTAGATCAAGTCTCCAATGGATTGGAAGAAGTTTTTTTGGAAGAAAAATGAAGAGATTCGCCAAGAATCGAGAGAGAAAAGGAGAGAAAAATTTCGTGGAGTTGAAGAGAAATGAGAGGTGGAAGAGAGAGAGAGAGAATGAGAGGCCTTAAAGGGGGAAGCCCTCGCCACCATACGGCCCCCCATACGGGCCGTGATGGGGGCCGTCCCGAGTGAGCACTCCCCCGGCCGAGACACCCAAACCGACTTGACGGCCCCCTATACGGGGTCAGATGGGGGCCGCTCAGTGAGCACAGAGCCATCCGGATCGGCCTCGGGTCAGCCTTTAGACGGCCTCCATACTACCCAGTATGGCCGTAAACCTTTAAAGGCCAATCAAATCCATGAAAACCTGCCTCAAATGATGTAAAAATGAAAAAGAAAGCTTGACGACTTCTCCAAAAATGACTAAAATGAATAAAACGACGATCTAGCACATAAATTAACACCTACACATGTGTGTCTCAAGAGGTTGCACAAATATACCACAATAAAAATGATGAGAGCAATGTGCCAAGTGTATGAGCATGAACTTATTCAAAAACAAACAAGTCTAAGAAATACGAAAATTGAAATGAACTAAGAACTAAAAATACGGAAAATGCAAACAAATGCCCCCGAATGCTTGGGTTGCCTCCCAAGAAGCGCTTGTTTAACGTCACGAGCCCCGACGCATCTTTGTTCCTTACCTCATGGGGGTTCAAACAATTTGAAGCCACCC
This sequence comes from Dioscorea cayenensis subsp. rotundata, assembly GCF_009730915.1. Lineage (NCBI taxonomy): Eukaryota > Viridiplantae > Streptophyta > Magnoliopsida > Dioscoreales > Dioscoreaceae > Dioscorea > Dioscorea cayenensis. Next base: position 5,351 of record NW_024086639.1, read on the forward strand.
CCGGTTTCCCTTTGTAGTGTTGCTTTTGGAAGTAAAGTTTCAATCGCTGCCCATTGACTTTAAAAGTGCCCCTTTTCCGGGTGAGTTACCCCGACCGCCTCCATGGGGAAAGACTTGAGTGATCGTGGTATGGGCCTCGACTCAACGTGATCTAAGCTTCCTCAGAAATAGTTTCAACCTTGAGTTGAAAAAGTAGAACTTGATCGCCCACGTGAAATTGCTTAGGGTGCTTGATGCGTCCCTGTCGTGGTACTCTTTTACCTCTCTTTATAGAGTCTCGAACTTTCATATGCCGTGGAGCGCCACTCATCAAGTTCATTTAGTTGGAGTTTTTCTTGCAACCCGCGAGAGAAGAATCAAGATTTAGAAACTTTATCGCCCAATAAGCCTTATGCTCAAGCTCAACTGTAAATGGCACGCTTTTCCATAGACCGCATCGATATGGAGTGATTCCAATAGGAGTCTTGTAAGCCGCTCAGAGGGCCCGGAGGGCGCCATCTAGATGTTCTCGCCCAATCTCTTCGGGTTTTGAGACACGCTTTTCTAGGATTCGCTTTTAAGTCCCTATTGACACCCTCAACCTGCCCACCGGTTTGTGGATGGTAAGGTGTTGCCATTCTCGGGATACCCGTAACGCCTCGTAATTTTGGCAAACCGGGCATTACGTAAAATGAGTGCCTCGTCACTACTGATCGCACGCGTGCGCCAACCTCGAAAAATAATTTCTTTAAGAATTTTACGACCACCCTCGCTCATTTGTTTGCAAAGCCCGGCCTCCACCCACTTAGACACATAATCAATCGCCACGAGGATAAACTTGTATCCTTGGGAGCTTGAAAGGGTCCCATAAAATCAATCCCCCACACATCAAAAAAACTTCACTGTGCTTGGTTCCAATTTTGGGGCATCTCATCCCCTGCGAGATATGTTGCCGATCCCTCCGACATCCGTCATGTGATTGAATGAATTTTTTTGTGTCTTGAAATATTGATGGCCAATAGAAGCCCTCGCATCAAGAATCTTTTTGGTTGTTCTATTTGCATCATAATGGCCACCGCTGGTCCCGAGTGGCAATGCTTCAAAAATACTTAGACCCTCCGCCTAGAGACGCATCTTCGAGCAACCCGATCGGAGCACACTCTAAATAAGTATGGATCTTCCCAAATATAGTGTTTAAGATCGAAAAAGAATTTCTTCCTCTCGTTGATATGTAAACCATTTCGGGATGACCCCACCAACCAAGTAATTAGCAAAATCGGCAAAACCAGTGGTGGTTCCTTCTTCAACTCGCTCGAATATTATACTGATGCTCCTCGTGGAATGAGTCATTAATGTCCTTTTCTCTTACAGCTCGGGCCGTGGGCTTCTAACCGGGATAGATGATCGGCAGCGAGATTCTCCGCCTCCCCGCTTATCCTTAATCTCAAGGTCAAATTCTGGAGCAACAAAAACCCACCTTTATCAAACGAGGTTTTTGCATCCGATTTGCTAAGTAGGTACCCTCAACGTCGAATGATCAGCGGTACACCACAACCTTAGAAAGAACCAAATATGACCGGAATTTATCAAAGGCAAAGACCACGGCAAGTAGTTCCTTTTCGTGGTAGTGTAATTCAGTTGGGCAACCCGCTAGAGTCTTGCTTGCGTAGTAGATGGGTGGAAATGTTTGTCTCTCCGCTGACCAAGCACAGCCCCAACCGCAAAAATCACTCGCATCACACATCAATTCGAATGGGGAATCCCAATCGGAGCGACTCATGATGGGTGCTTGGATTAGCTTCTCCTTGAGCACCGTGAAGGACGCCATGCAATCGTTATTGAACCTCGAATGGGACATCTTTTTTTCCAAAGAACCTTGTTAGGGCCCTAGCAATTTTTTTGAAAAAAATCCTTGATGAATCGCCTATAAAACCCGGCATGTCCCAAAAAAACTTCTTATGGCCTTCACAGTAATTTGAGGTGGTAGCTTTTCAATGGTAGAGATTTTTTTGCCCTCGTCGACCCTCAATTCCATCTTTTAGAGATTTTGTGACCCAAAAACTATCCCTTCTTGGACCATAAAATGGCATTTCTCCCAACTTAGCACCCAGATTAGTCTCTTCACATCGAATAAGGACCAACTCAAGGTTCTTGAGGCAAACATCAAATGAATCACCAAGACGGAGAAATCATCCATGAATACCTCCATAAAATCTTCCACCATATCCTCGAAAATGGCCGCCATGCACCTCCGAAAGGTAGTCAGGGTGCTGTATAACCCGAAAGGCATGCGGCGATAAGCAAAGGTGCCATAGGGACAAGTGAAGGTGGTCTTTTTCCCCGATCTTCGGGGCGATAGGGATTTGGAAATAACCCCGAGAACCCATCCAAAAAAAGCAATAGTAAGAATGTCCAAACTAATCGCTCTAGCATCCGGGTCAATGAATGGTAGGGGAAAAATGATCTTTTCGGTGGCGCTATTTAGTTTTCTATAGTCGATACATACTTCCACTCGTAGTTGTACGAGTTGGAATCAACTCATTTTTTTCATTGGTGATCACGACTATCCCCCTTCTTTGGGACCACCTCGACGGGCTTACCCACTCACCGTCTCGATATCGGGTAGATAATGCCTCGGATCGAGTAGCTTGATGATCTCTCGCCTCAACCACTTCCTTCATGTTTGGGTTGAGTCTTCTTTGGGGCAAGGCTCTGGGCTTGTGTTCATCCGTCATTAGAATTTTGTGAGTGCAAACCGACGGATTTATTCCTTTTATATCCGCAATCTTCCAAGCAATCGCGCCCTTGTGCCTCTTTAGCATATCCACCAATCTATTCTTCTGCTCAGTTGATAGGTGTGCAGAGATGATGACCGGAAGTCGCGTATTTTCTCCCAAAAAGCATATTCAAGATGGTCTCGTAGTGATTTTTAACTCCAAGTCGGGTGCTTCCTGCTGATGGCAAGAATCCCTCTGCTCCAAAGCCCATCACCCCTGCTCGACCCTCGCAATATCATCGTAGTTGTTTTTCGATACCATGGACACCAAACTCACAAACATCTAGTACCACATCCGTGACTTTCATGTCAGTATATATCGAGGTTCCACATCGGATTCCTCGTACTCAATGCTAGCATCCGCCCATTTCAAAGACAATCCTCCAGTAGTGGGATTCATGGCAAATGGATCTCCGACCCCTCGTAGTCAACATAAATAGCTTCGGCTAGTGACATGTTTCCTCCACTCACCGATGGGGCACCACTATCCAAAAAGGTCTTAAACACTCGTGCGCTGCCACTTCCATCATAAGCTATACTAGGTCCCCCCGATAGTAAAAAGTGCGCCTAGACAATCATTCGGAAATTGTGAAACATGAAGTTGGGTTTGCCCATTAATCCATCCCATCAAATCTATATACGTAGTCTTCCAACTTGATGTTCGGATTTGCCATGTATGGTGTAATCAAGGTCGATGGATTCGAACGCTGTCATGCATCAGCACTCTGCACAACCAAGAAAAAACATTGATAGAAAGTTAAGATCAAGGGAAAAAGAAAACAACAAAAATGAGTAAAGAAATGAAATGGCTAGAGTAATAATCTAAAAGTTTCCTAGAATTCCTTTAATGTCCCCGCAACGGCGCCTAAAACTATGATCGCCTCCCCGCAAGTGTACGGGATCGCTAGTAATACCTCGTGCAAAGACACGAGGATCGTATTCCACGGGCTAAGGATCTCCTATTACCCTTCCTCGAGCTATTATCTAGCCTAAGATCTTAAGTGATGGATTTACTCTACTAAATACAAATAAAACTAAACACAAGATTTGCTAGCAAATTAGAGAGAACAAGCAATAAGCAAGCAAGAGAATCAATGAAGTGCAAAAGGCCTATGGATGTGGATCCCTTGAGGGGTTATCATGCAACATGGATGATGATTTAAAGATGCAAGGGTAAATTGACCATGAGATTCCAAGATTAGAACAACCCCAATTTCTCGGCGATTGAACCCTAATCCCATACTAACATAGATAGGAATTTCTTCCAAATCTACATTCCTACGATTGCATTAAGTACAAGGAAATCTCGCTAGGAATAAACCTACTCTTCTTCGGATTAAACCTACATGGAGGGCTACCAAACACCCAATTTCTCGGCGTGATGATACAAGTATCCCCTTCTAATCCATTCATGACCTAATACATGCGAGCAAGTCACATCTACATGCATCATTCATAAAAAGAGCTACGGATTTCTCCTTGGTGTAACACTCTAGCATGAAAAACAATGGATTAGATCCTCAAAACATACCCAAGCATAGAATTAACAAGTAATCATCCAAAAATATATGATAAAAACCCCTAAGGTTCACCAACACCCGTGGCCTTTGAGGGTCTAGTGTGTCATCATCTCATAACAAAGCATACAATCAAGCAAAACATGAAACAAAGACATAGTATGACACTCCCTAGATGAAAATGGTGAAGGATGAGGCGAGAATATGCTAAATGACACTTCCCCGCCAAAGGAATGCCAATGACGCTCCTCTAGTCAGGGTTCTCCATCCTTCAAGTCGTGATCGATCTCCCCTTTGAATGATGTTGCCTTCTTGCCTTGACAAAGTTTTGGACCTGGGCTTGAATGATCTCTAGCTTTCTTGCCCTTCTTCTCCTCCCCAAGGTCGCCCAAAATCTCCCAAATGATCTCCCCAAAAAGTCGGCCAAAGAAAAAGTCCTTTAATCAGCCCTAAAAGTGAGTATATATACTCCCCCGAGGCATACGGGCCAGAGTAGGGGTCGAGTGGGGGTCGGGATAGCACTCTATAAACCCTAGATTCGTGCTCCATACGTGGTGCATACGCTCCATATGGCTCCTCAGATAATCGGTAGTATGGAAATCGATGTAACACTCAAATCAATCCGCTGCTACAGTGCATACGGCCTCCATAGTGGGTAGTATGGGGGTAGTATGAAATTCCTATTTTCTTCTCTTTTTTCCAAAATGATATCTTCTTGTTCTCCATGGCTTCTATATGCCCTCACAAAGCAAATAATAATACATTAAGCTTAAACGGCATCAAAACCCTCACAAAAATACATGCAAAGTGCATACGATATATATATGAAAACACCTACATTTAGACACTTATCAGAGACCTATCCCCATAATGAGTCTCGTGATGTACGGTCCTGAGAAGATGACTTCGATTTTAGTGTACTGACCCTAATGATGTAGGTACTCTGCTAAAATATGTCCCAAGTGAATCGGCTCACTCTATACTATGGAATACAACACAAGAATTTCTCGACATGTACAAGACTTACATCACTACCAAGGCCATTCACCGATGAGGTAAGAATGGCATGGACGAGCTCAGTAAGATCGCCAAGAGAGGTATACCGCCTAGAAACTCCCCGGCTTATATGGTCCCCGGATCGATAGTGCTCAGACGTAGGTACCGAGGTGTTAAGCTACCAAGGTAATCTGGTTTCAGCACTGTGGCATACTCCTTAGTGTTAGTGAATGCTTCATCATATAGGCCCATACAAACCGAAAACTGGGAGATACTTATACTATAGTGCTATTCAAATGCTCTGAATAGTATACTACCGATGCTAAAGAAACAATTGTATGAGCAATAGAATTCGAATGACGAGAGCACCTCCAATGTGAGCATATAAATAGTGGCCCTCGACGACATACCATAATCATGCAGCTCACCAACTCGTAGAAGTTCCTCAACCTCCTCAACAACCTCATCTCCTTGCATAAATTTCTTTGAGTGCACTCAAATCTAGGAAATGTAATCGCCTCGAACTTGAGCTTCCGAGTAGACGCCGAACTCGAACCTCGTGTTCGTGTATTGCAAACTCTAGCACGCTTCTATGCCTCGGAGAAGATTCACATGGACACTTGCCAATTTCTTGGTCTTGGGTGCTATATCTGCAAGAATTAAAAAAGAAATCGATCAAAAACAACTTACAAATGAATATCGAGAAATCAACACTGGCCGGTAAAAATTTGACACACCTGTGGATCTTTAGGTCGTGAAAGCCGCACGGCCAAGTTGCAAAATTCCAAAAAATACATCACAAATTCACTCTAAAATTACAATAAAAGCATGCACCAACTATCTAATCATGAAAATGAAGCAACATTTACAAATTTAAACAAGATAAACTGGCAAGATTGCAGAAAAAGAGAAAATGGCTTACCGAAGAAATAAAACTAGAAAGCTTTTAATATGGGTGGAAAACAACACTAGAACTCTATAAGTCGATGGTGAGAAAGTCAGGAGAGCAACAA
>NW_024086640.1:0-8223 GCF_009730915.1 Dioscorea cayenensis subsp. rotundata
TGATGCCTTTGGTATTTGGGTATAATACAAAAGTTATGCAGACTCTTCTTGACCTAGTCTTCTTCTCTAACTTTCAAAGAAAAAAACAGTGCTTCTTCTTCTTCTTCTTCTTCTTCTTCTTCTCTTGTTGGTCCCTTATGTTTAAATGTTTCAATGTACTTGGATTTAATCTTATAACTAACTTCATATGTGCCTTTCATAAAGCATGCCTATACTTGGATTTAAATTTTTTTCTCATGTTTGTTTCTCCCATTGATTGGCATCACATATATATGGAATGCTAATATGGTTGAGGGTTTTTTGCCTCCCATTTAAAGTTAATATGAAACTTAAAAATATGTTGTTACGCTCAATGGCATGCTCGGAAAGGTTTTTGCATAACAACATGCTTCTAAGTATGAATTCAGTTATAATTTATTGTGTTTCATTCGAGCATGCTCTTATATAAATTTTTGTGTTGTTTAGATTTTTTTCCACATGTTCATTGCAAATATGGTTGTACTTGGATTTAAATTCAGTATTGTTTAAAATGTTTAAATGTACTTGGATTTAATCTTATAACTAACTTCATATGTGCCTCTTATAAAGCATGCCTATATATGAAAATGCTAATATGGTTGAGGGTTTTTGCCTCCCATTTAAAGTTAATATGAAACTTAAAAATATGTTGTTACTGCTCAATGGCATGCTCTGAAAGGTTTTTGCATAACAACATGCTTCTAAGTATGAATTCAGTTATAATTTATTGTGTTTCATTCGAGCATGCTCCTAAGTTAATTTTTATGTTGTTTAAATTTTTTTCCACATGTTCATTGCAAATATGGCTGTACTTGGATTTAAATTCTGTATTGTTTAAATGTTTAAATGTACTTGGATTATGCTTCTTTTTTTCGTTGCCAAGCTGCGGAATTGTTTTCAATACGTCTACACTATATGGTTGGTGAAATTGAGGGCATAGCAGGGTACATAGATTATTGTTGTGCTGATATGATGTCTAAAATAGAACTCCTTCAAATGGCCAAAGAATTTAACTTAAATGTTCAAGGTTGTAGTGTGTGGTGGTTAGATGAAATTGGTGAGGATAAGGGGGTGAAAGAGATAAAGTCGGATTTGGATGCACTTAAAATGTCAATGTCTATTGGGCCTAGAAAAGGAAGTATGTGTGTACATTAGACTATCAAGTATTGGATGTGTTGTTGGGATCAATGCTGGAGGTTGTAATGAGGGATTTTTGTGCGAGCGAGAACAAGTAGATGAGGTTGTAGAGGATGTTGACCTAGAAGACATGTTGGTTGGGGGGAAAGGACAAGGTGGACCAATAGATGAGGAAGATAAGTTTGAAGACTCTGATTATAGTCTAGATGGGGACACAGATGTTGAAGATGGGGGAGAATACTACAAGGCACAGGGGTTGAGGTTGGAATAGAAGAGGAACACTGGACAATTGAATAATGATGATGAAGTAGAATCTGAGTATGCAAACTCGGGATGAGCTACAATCATGCTTTTTCTAGAGATGAGGACACAATTTGGTGCCTACAAGAGCTAGATATGCTGAGTTCAATGAGGAAGTAGATATGAAGAACCCACAATTTAAAAATAGGGTATGAAATTCAGGAGTTTTTAAACAATTCAAAGAGGTGTGAGAAACTATGGAATTAGAAATCGTTATGCCTTCAAGTTTAAACCTAATAACATGAAAAGCGATACATCAAAGTGGGTCTGCCCTTTCTACCATGGGCATCCCCTATGGTGAAGGATAGGAGCACTATACAAATCAAAACTAGAAATTTGGTGCATGAGTGCACAAGAGACCATGTTAATGTCGACACGTCAGCGCGAGAATGGATAGCAAGGAACTATTTAGAACAGTTTCGGGCTGATCCATCTTGGAAGATTCTGGGATCATAAGTGCGGTGAGGACAAATCAAGAAGTTGATATTAGCCGACTTATAGCCTATGAGAGCAAAAACGCATAGCATTGAGGTAATTTCAGCTCTCCTTAATTTTTTTTTATGTAATGTCATAAGATTGCTACTACTGTACATTGACTACACAATTTTAATTTACTCTTACTTTGTTGTGTAATTCCCTTTGGGATTCCAATACAGGATCATTGATGGTGATGAAGCATCTCGGATGGCGGGTTGCATGATTACGAGGTTGGAGCTATTGAAGACCCATCCACGGGTCCACCATCATTGTAACCCAAAATGATGATGGTGTGTTTGAAGGCCTATATATCCGTCTAGCTCCATTGAGGCCAGGCTTCTTGGCAGGATGCAGGAAGCTTATTTCTTTAGATGGATGCTTTTTGAAGGGTACATATGGCAGCCAATTGTTGTGTGCTATTGGGATAGATGCAAATGATTGCATCTATCCCATATGTTGGGCTATGGTAAAGAAGGAGAACAAGGAGAGCTGGTAGATGGTTCCTTCGGTCTTTGAAGTTAAATTACATTCATTAATTATATGGTATCAACTAATTCATTATTTTCATTATGTACTTATTCTGGTGCAGGTATTGGCTCAAGATTTGTGTATAACTGACAACAAACAATGGGCATTTATGTCAGATAGACAAAAGGTGAACAGAATGTTAATTAATTGAGTTTGTATACTTGTATATTTACCATTTATTCTTTCACTGATTGTTGTTATCCCATTTGTTTGACACTCTTTCTTTCTATCTAGTCATGGTTGGTGATGTGGCCTATATTAAATGAAATTGGTGAGGATTAGGGTTTAATGCACTGCCATTTTATGAATTATTTCCATTTTTACGAACATAGATATTGTGTGTGCCCATATCCATACAAACTTCAAAAAAACATTTAGGGGTAAAAGCACTCAAGGACCAAGTGTGGGCTTGTGCTAGGGCATCTCATCGTTCTGCATTTGAAAGAGAAATGGAAATTCTTAAAGGAATTTCATGAGGTGCCTATGATTATATGAAAAAAATTGAGCCCAAAACAACTTTGGAGTAAGTCACACTTCCAAAAGTCAGTTTAAGTGCGACATTCTCCTTAACAATCTATCTGAATGTTTTAATAGCCTCATCCTAGAAGCTAGAATAAAAGGGTGATCACCATGAATGAGTTGATTAGGACACAAGCCCGATGAAAAAGAATTCGAGAGAAGAAGGGATACCATGAAAAAAAGTATCTACATTGCATTGCCCTAAAATACTTAAGAAGCTTGACAAATTCAAACACCAAAGTTGGTTTTATACAACAACCTGGTCAGGAGGAGATAAATATCAAGTTGTTTGTCCCGAAGGACAATTTGTGGTTGACAAAAAACAATGTAGCTGTAGTTGTAGAAGATGACAATTTGTGGTGTGCCATGTAGCCATGCCATATCTATTATATACTATAATAAAGAGAAGCCTGAAAAATACTTAGATAGATGTTACCTGGTTAGTACTTACATGGAGACATATAGGCACATCCTATTCCCTACACATGATAGGAATACATGGCCTAAGAGTGACCAACCACCTATCATCCCACCATAACCAGTAAATAAAAGAAGGGGCAGGAAGACTTTACTAAGGAGGCAAGAGGATGGTGAAGAAACTGGCTTCAACAAAGGAAAAGTCAGCAGGTAAGGAGGGAAGATGACATGCAGTGTATGTGGTCAAGTTGGGCACAACAAGAGGTACCATAGAGCTCAGCGAGCAAGGAAGGAAGATGAAATGCAGAGTTAGTTCATTTTTTTATGTTGATTTTTATATGTTCACAAGTACTAATTTCTATGCAATGTGGCAAGGTGAACAAAGATTTTTCAATTGTGCAAATGCATGGAGAAACATCCGAATTTATCAATGTACAAGTTCATGGGACAACCACTCCAAGCTCACTTACTGAATTAAGGTTGAGCACAGAGGAGAGCCACAAGAGTGTGCCACCTGCAACAACAAATACATCTTCAGGAGCTAATATAGGGATTGAGCATCCAATGGCACAGGTTGGATAACTATTTTTTTTCTAAAGTTTAGTATTTAATTTTAGTCTTGTAGTTTAGTGCCACTGACTGATTTATGTTTTCTACTTTAACAATGAAGGCCAACACAGATACTTTGCATAAAGTTAATCTGGAACAACCATCAGGAGGGACTCGACTCAAAATTCCAAAATTGCCGACAAGGGGTGTGAAAAAATTTACAAATACTAGCAACAAGGACACACAGAATGGATCAAATGTGGAACAAAAGAAGGCCAAGGATACTGCTAGAGTAGGAGGTGCTGAGAAGAGAAGGAGGGTATGGCTGCCACCAGGAAGTGGGACTTCTGCAGGTCAGCTGTGAATGCCCAAGGGTGCTGCTATGAGAATGTTTCATTTTTGTTATTTTGGTTTTTTGATCAGCTGTGAATGTTAGCTGTGAACTAGAGAATGTTAGCAAAGATCAGGTGTGAATGTTAGCTATGAATGTCCAAGGGTTTTTTGATCAGCTGTGAATGTTAGCTGTGAATGTCCAGGGACCTTGCCAAATTTAATAGAATTGCACATTTTTGTGAAGAACATTGCCAAATTTTGATAATACAGTATTCATAATACAGAATTCATAATACCAGATTTTATTCCAATACTGTATTCATAATACAGAATCCATAATACCAGATTTTAATCCAATACAGTATTAATAATATAGAATTCATAATACCAGAATTTATTCCAATACAATATTCATAATACAGAATTCATAAGATCTGTTTTTATTCCAATCAGTATTCATAATATCTTATTTTATTCCAATCAGTATTCATAATACAGAATTCAAAATATAGTGTACAAAAAAAAACCCTAAGAATGTGTATATTGGAAAAACATATGAAAATTCAGGATTTCTTGGAGGCGATGAATGATTCCTTCAATGAGACCTTCAAATCAGCAATTGAACAGTTCGATGAGATCAAAACACTTGTCAATTGCCAATCAACACACCGGACTTCAATAAATCGCTCTAAGAAAACAATTTCGCCGAGAAAACCCTCTTCTTCACCGAGAAAACCCTCTCCCTCGATGACCCTGAAATCCTCTCTTAGTAGCGAAAACCCTAAGAAACCCTCCTTTCTTCACCGAAACCCTCCTCTCTTCACAGAAAAACCCCTCTTCTCCCTTGGTTTCTCGGTGGGTTGGTTGGAAAAGAAGCTGCGCCCGATGCGACCGTTGAAGGAGGCTTGCCCGAGCGTGCCGAGGGTTTATGCCATCACATGAGTGGGGGGGCTGATTCGACCCGGACCTGGCTGATGTGGAAACACATGAGAAACATTCGATTGTTGACGAGGGTCGCTCCGGGCGCCACATCATAAAATTTGGACCGGAGATGCCCGGGTGACCAATCGGTAAAAGACAATCAAAGTTGGGTACCCTTTTTGATTCAAATTAAACTTTGGACCTCAAACTGATAATCGACCAAAGTTTGGTACCCCCCCTAAAAATTTTACTCCTATAATTTGTGTCGGTATGGTATTTTTTTCGTCGGTAATAAATATTAAAATTTAGGAATTCCGTCGGTAAATGTATTTTATATTCATAAAAAATTAATTGCAATTCCGTCGGTAATAATTGCGATTCCGTCGGTAAATGACATACTTTTCCGTCAGAAATACTATTATTAATTCATTATACATACATATTTTGCACATTAAACCTGTATTATGCATAATATAAACATAATATCATATCCATTTAACAATCCTACAAACCATAATACAATCACTTGTGCGTCACAACAACAAAAAAAACATAAATTCATACTACAATCCAACAACACATGTAAAGTATATGAAATTATAAAGTTGCAAGCAATCACCAAAAATATTAAAATAGTTTTAAAAGTACTCCAACAAAACAAATGTTAACAACACTGTTCTAAAGGCCATCTCAATCTACTTATGCATCTTCTCCACCATCTCCGGTAGTGGCATCCCTTGAATTAATTCCCGATTGACTTGCTTGAGAGAATAACAACCATTCTGCAACGGAACATCAATCTGTGTGGGCGGAAGAGGAAGCAGAATGCCTGATGCAGCAAGATCCAATGGTGGTGGCACCGGCGGAGATGAGGCTGGGGATCTGGAGGTGGTAAGGAGATGGAGGAAGGAGGGAGCCAGTCTTGAAGAGTTGAAGAGAGATGGAGGGAAAGAGTTGTGGGCTATGGTTTTTTACCACAATGAACAATCTCCACAATAAACAAATCTCCACCATTGATCATAATGATCAATGGTGGAGATTAATCCAAACTAATAATTAAGTATAAAATATATATTTTAACAATGCATCAAATATATGTTCCCTAATTCTCTTTAGTTAAAAATATTAAAAATATTTTATGATTAATATAAATTAATTATTAATTATTAATTATTATTTATTATCAAAAAATTATTTAAAAATATTTTCTTAATAATAAGCTATATAAATAATAATTTACTAACATAAATTATAATTAATATAAATAATTTTTAGATAATAAATTATATTAAAATACAAATGGAATTCCGTCGGTAATTCTATGTTCGTACAATCATTGAAATATCCTGACGGAATTTGGTCGGTAATAATATGAAGATATCCGTTGGTAATTCTTACCGTGGAAAAGCTAGGCTGGTGTATAACTTACCGACAGAACTCCGTGGGTATATTATTGTCGGTAATATCAAAAATTATTCCCAACGGACTTTTGTCGCTATTGATACATCGGTAAAACTTATACCGACGCAATTTGTTGGTAATAACATTAACATATTCGTCACCCTAACTTTAGCTCTAAAAATTTAACATGAACCTTACAATACCAACGGAATTCCGTTGGTAGTGATGCGTCGGTAACATTATTAAATTACACCAACAAAATTCGGTCGCTATTAATAAAAAAATATGTGTAGGAAATGCTTTGGCGCCAAGGGAAAAATATAGCGGGTAATTTAGTGACGGAAATCTGTCGGCGTTGTCATCGGTGATGTGGTAGGTATTAAAAATTTCAGCCATACAGAACTCCGTCGGTATTTTGTCAGTAATCTACATGATTTCTGTAGGCAAAATAAAATATTAACAATGGAAATGAATCCGTCGGAAAAGCTCAGTCGGTATTAAACTGTTTTCTTGTAGTGCTAATTTAACTTTTGTTCAAATTTCCTTTAATGATGGTTTTTCTTTGAGCAGCTGGATCACTATCTCCAGATTCTCATTGAGGTTGAAATCTATTATTGTTCTTACTGCCTGGTATTTATGAAAAGCTAGATGTGATGCCATCTTTCGAGATGTTAAGCCTAATTTTACTAATATTGCCCACAGGGCCGTCAATCATGTTAGGGATATATATGGTGTTAATAATTTTCATTGCTAGAAATTGCTCCTCTCTAATTTCTGTTCTTATGAGGGACCATTTCTCTTCTCTATCTCTGTTAGGGATATATATATGTAAAGGAGGATTTTAATATTGCTCATTCTAATTACAAAATTGCTAGGTTTGCTGCTACTACCGAATCTCACATTGCTACTGAACTTCAGACCCTGATTTTTGCTCTTCAAAGTGCCCTTGATCACTCGTTACAAATACACACTATCCTCATTGGTGATTCGAGTATTTTGGATGTGCTACGATCTACAAATTTTGTTTGCTCCTAGATTCTACTGCCTTAGATTAATGTGTTCTTTCGGTTGTCTGTTCTTGTGGGATCTCCTCGTATATGTGCTATTCCTAAGAGCTGGTTGAGCTTTGTTTCTAAGCTTGCTAGTTGTGGGCAAAATCTTCATCAAATTTCACTGTTTCATGCTGGTCATGATCTCCCTCATTGGGTCATGAAAGCTCTTTGTGAAGCTGGCTTTTCCTTTTAGTTCTTTTTATTTTTTATTTAATTGTTTCTCTTAAGTCTCTGTGTTGGTTTTCTTTTCTTTGTTTTCTAGTTTTTTAGCTTGTTGTTATGGTGTAATCTTGTTCTAGCTTTCTTATTTTTCTGAACTTATATGTTTAACTTTATATTTTTCTTTAATAAAATAGCTCTCCTGGGCTCTTTCTAAAAATTTAAATAAAAATAGATAGAATTTCCTTCCTCACAGAAATCTCGACACCACTGAAAAGTATATTTCTCTTTTACAGATTTAGCTGAAGACCAGAAACCTCATGGAACTGATCAGATAAAGCTCTAGTGACATTTTTAATGCTCTCCACGTACATCACCATTAGCAAAAATAAAAAGGTCATTTGCAAAACAT